>NC_133618.1:85910173-86172673 GCF_048593235.1 Sminthopsis crassicaudata | reverse complement strand
GGATAAGTTAAATTTAAAGAGATGAGAATAGAAGTTAAGGGAAACAAAGAGAATATTATATTTCTTGTATAAGAAATCTTATTTCCTTACTTACTTTTTTACCTTTATTTCCCAGAGGGGGAAATTTGAGTTTACAAAGGTAAAAAGCAGCAGACCTGGGAAACAGAGCCAGGTTCTCTAACTCCAGGTGCAGAGAGCACTTTCCATGAAACCGCACGACTGGCCAGATGCTGAGGAGGGGAAGACAAGCTTCCCTCATCTCCTCCTTCCCTAGAGAGAAATGGAGAGCCGTGAATTCTCCCACCTTGGTGCAAATCCTTGCAGAGCTTCTCAACTTCCAACAGCTTGGAGAGTCTGTCTGAATGTGTGTACAATTTCCTGGGAGACTTTCAATATTAAATTGCTTAAAAAACAACCCTTGAGAGAGATGAATCTTTATATTTCACAGCAAACAGGTTACCCAATGTTGGAGCACTCATATTTGAAGAACTAATATATTTCCTAGAAGTAAAAGATACATTGATAAGTGGATGATGAGGGAGGACGGTGTTAATGAGTTAATAGGTAGTGACAGAGATTTAAAAAAAGAAAAGGAAAGGAGAGAAATGTAGCATCAATAAAACATTGAAGAAACCCTGGGAAGGATGATCTGGAAAAAATGCTAAATTTGGAGTCAGAGGAACTGGTTTAAAACCTGGCTGAGCCACTTGCAAATCTCTCTGGGCCTTAGTTCCTCACCCGTAAAATGAAGTGGGTTATATTTTCCTCATATTAGCAGGACATAGATTTGACCTACCTCCTTCCTACCTTTTCAGGCTTCTTACACATTACTCTAAACACTCTATGATCCTGCTACATTGGTCAGCTTATGGTTCAGGTGTTTAAGTTATATTTCATGATCCCATTTGAGGTTTTCTTGGCAAAGATACTGAAGTGGTTTGCCATTTCCTTTTCCTGCTCATTTTACAGATGAGGAAACTGAGGCAAATAAGGTTAAATGGCTTGCTTAGTCTCATGCAGCTAGTGTCTGAGGTCAGATTTGAATTCAATTCCAAGCTTGGCATTCTATACATTAGACCACCCAGCTGTCCATTCCTCACATGGAATATTCCCAACTTTGTGCATTTGCAGTGACTGTCTTCCATGTCAAGAACCCTCTCACTCCTTACCTTAAAAACTCAACTAAAAGCTTATCTTCTTCAGGATGTATGTCCTTGATTCCTGTCCCTCCTCCCACCCCACCATCCCTTAGAAATTTCTTCCATTTACCCTGCATATATCTGGCATGCACACAGTTGTTTGTATGTTGTCTCCCCCATTAGCATATGAATCCTTTGAGTCTGAGATAAAATGAATGTTTATTTCTGTGATATTATCATCTATATTAAAAAAAAATTTAAAAGGGGACAAGTTTGTTACTGCAAAGTTAAATTTAGCATTTTTAATATGACACAGTAGACATTCCCATTTTCATATACAATGATTTTTGTTCCTGTTTGCATGCTGAAATGTGGATGTTGGTTTTATTGTTGTTGCTGAGTCATTTCAGTAAGTGATAGTTAAATTAGTAATACAAAGAAATTTTTTTTAAGTCAAAGATGTCACATTATGCTAATAGGAAGAAATAACCTTGCATCTGATCTCCTATGGAAAAGGTAGCTCATCTTCCCCCAGGCTCACATAGCTCATTGTAGACAGAACTTGGGCAATAAACAGTGAGTTACTGTTTGCCCTAGTTATGAAGTCATCATCAGCTCCAGGGATAAATTAGAGCATGGCAAATGGCAGGCTTTCAATCATACCTTTATGATTCAAACCAACTACTCTGGTTGTCATTATGCAGAGATAACGTACTGTTCTTGTTTAGCATTTGCAAAAAGACATTCAGTTTTGATATTCTACACTAAATTCTTATCGAAAAGAAGGGTGCATGGAAATTATGATCCTTTCCTCTGGGGAATAGGAAATTCTTGCATATATATATACATGCATACTCCTCTATGTACATTCATTAGTGTAATGTTACCCTTTTTATTATCTAAGTGCTCTTGTTATATGATGTTATCCCATGACATTAGGGTATTTTCTATTATTTCATTAAATATGAATTCATATTCCCAGGACTTGAGCTTATCTAGTTCAACCCACTCACTTTATAGATAAGGAAGCTTGCTACCCACCTCCTGACTGAGTGTTGATGGAATGTATTCCCTCTCCACCTCTGCCTCTTAGAATCTCTTGCTTTCTTCAAAGCTCTGCTCAAGTACTACCATCTACTTGAAGTCCTTCTTGATCCTAATAGTTCTCAGCGTGCTCTCTTCATGAAATTTATCTTACATTTGTTTGTTCACTTTCTCTGTCTCTGTCTGTCTTTCTATTTCTCTCTCTCAACCTTGTCTCCTCTAATAGAATGAGAGTGTAGGGACTATTTCATTTTTGTCTTTCAATTATTAGCAAATAACAAGGTACCTGAAATGGAGGGGTTTCACCAATGTTTGTTGATTGGTTGACTTTTAAATATTTTACAAAAATTAACTTCACCATTAGTAGATATTCTTAAGTGTGCGGTCCTTGTCAGAAAAGTAACAAGTAGATCAATTATTGGAGGAATTGAATCATGTCAATCTTGACATTCTCAACTAGAAACCAGAAAAATAGACAAAAAGAGCAGTAAAATGGCTAATAGGTTTCAATAGTTAAAGAATGAGTAAGATTTATTTTACTTATAGATGAAGACAATAAGAGCTATCATGGCATTAGAGTTTTGGTTATTGCATGTTATAGTTCTCATGATGAAGCATTTTTTTTTTAATTATCATGAATATAATTAAAATGTATATACAAACATCTTTTACATAGGACAATGTGAAAGTGAAAAGAACAGAGTAAGAAAATACAGATTAAATCGGCAAATTAATACTTGGTGATTTCATTGCAACTGTGGGTATAGAATGGAATGGCAAAAATGTGCTGAAAAATACAGTTTAGAATTAAGAAATGAAAGAAGGGTCACATCTATATAGTATTTATAATACCTTCTTATTTTAAAAAATATATGCAAAGATAGTTTTCAACATGCACCTTTGCAAAATCTTGTGTTCCATATTTTTCTTCCTCTCCTAGACAACATATACTTTTTTAAAGAAGAAATTTGAGAATCACTGGACATGATAAGCATTAACAACAAATAAATAAATCACACACAAAAATAAAAATGATTATATCTTAACAGAAATGAAATGACTGGTTAGTAATGTAGGAGTCATTCTAGTTTTAACTGCCTTCTTTACTCAGACCATTGAATTTATTAAAATAAATAGTAAAGTCAATATTACATTAAAGAAAGGATTAAAATGAGCATATGATATGCAATTAAAATGTCTCCTACTTCACAAACAACAAATTGGAAACTGAGTGGATGCCCATCAATTGGAGAATGGCTGAATAAGTTATGGTATATAAGTGCTGTGGAATATTATTGTTCTGTAAGAAACAATCAGCAGGATGATTTCAGAGAAACCAGGAACTGATGCTGAGTGAAGTGAGCAGAACTAGGAGATCATAATATATGGCAACAGCAAGATTATAGGATAACCAATTCTGATGGATGTGGCTCTTCTCAACAATGAGATGATTCAGGTTGGTTCCAATGATCTTGTGATGAAGAGCCATTTATACCCAGAGAGAGGACTGTGGGAACTGAATGTGAAACAAACACCTCAGTGATAGACATCAAAAAGCCTGGAAGCCCCTCATCCAGCAAACATCTTCAGTAAGGTATAATAGAAAGAACATTGGGTTTGTAGGCAGAGAACCGGGATTTGAATCCTGAATTCTGCTACTTTATAACCCTGGGCATGTTGCCTATTTTCCTGGACCTTAATCCCCTCAATCTATAAAATGAGATTAGACTAGATGATGTATAAAGCCCCTCCCAACACATTTCTATGGTTCCATTATCTTTGGGTTTTTTTGTTTTTTATTAATTTTATAATTATAAAAATTTTTTGACAGTACATATGCATGAGTAATTTTTTTTATAACATTATCCCTTGTATTCGTTTTTCCAAATTATCCCCTCCCTCCCTCTACTCCCTCCCCTAGATGAATCTCATATATTTTACATGTGTTACAATATAACCTAGATACAATATATGTGTGTAAATACCATTTTCTTGTTGCACATTAAGTATTAGATTCCGAAGGTATAAGTAACCTGGGTAGATAGACAGTAGTGCTAACAATTTACATTCACTTCCCAGTGTTCCTTCTCTGGGTGTAGTTATTTCTGTCCATCATTGATCAACTGGAAGTGAGTTGGATCTTCCATCAGAATACATCTTCATACAGCATTGAAGTATACAGAGATCTTCTGGTTCTGTTCATTTCACTCAGCATCAGTTCATGTAAGTCTCTCCAAGCCTCTCTGTATTCCTCCTGTTGGTCATTTCTTACAGAACAATCATATTCCATAACCTTCATATAACCATAATTTACCCAGCCATTCTCCAATTGATGGACATCCATTCATCTTCCAGTTTCTGGCCACTACGAAAAGAGCTGCCACAAACATTTTGGCACATACAGGTCCCTTTCCCCTCCTCAATATTTCTTTGGGATATAAGCCCAATAGCAGCAATGCTGGGTCAAAGAGTATGCACAGTTTGACAACTTTTTGGGCATAGTTCCAAATTGCTCTCCAGAATGGCCGGATTCCTTCACAACTCCACCAGCAATGTATTAGTGTCCCAGTTTTCCCACATCCCCTCCAACATTCATCATTATTTGTTCCTGTCATCTTAGCCAATCTGACAGGTGTGTAGTGGTATCTCAAAGTTGTCTTAATTTGCATTTCTCTGATCAATAGTGATTTGGAACACTCTTTCATATGAGTGGAAATAGTTTCAATATCATCATCTGAGAATTGTCTGTTCATATCCTTTGACCATTTATCAATTGGAGAATGGCTTGATTTCTTATATTTCTTCATTTGATTTTTTTTTTCATTACTTTTCTTGAAATTCTCAATCTTTTATTCTTCCATATGAATTTTGTTGTTATTTTTTCTAGGTCACTAAAATAGTTTCTTGGGAGTCTGATTGGTATAGCACTAAATAAATAGATTAGTTTGGGGAATATTGTTATCTTTATTATATTCACTCGGCCTATCCAAGAGCACTGAATGTCTTCCCAATTATTTAAATCTGACTTTATTTTTGTGGCAAGTGTTTCGTAATTATGCTCATATAATTCCTGACTTTTCTTTGGTAGATGGATTCCCAAATATTTTATATTCTCGACATTTGTTTGGAATGGAATTTCTCTTTGTATCTTTGTGCTGTTGCATTTTGTTGGTGATGTATAAAAATGCTGAAAATTTATGTGGATTTATTTTGTATCCTGCCACTTTGCTAAAGTTGTGAATTATTACTAATAACTTTTTATTAAAATCTCTGGGGTTTTCTAAGTATACCATCAGATCATCTGCAAAAAGTGTCCATTATCTTTGTTAAAAGGAAAGAGCTGACTGTCAATTATAAGCCAGTTTACAATGTAAATTAATTTATGAAATCTTATTAAAGAAAATGGTAATTATGAGCAGTATGGCTTCATCACATGACAAAGGGAACAAGAATAAGCATTTATTATATTATATTATTTACTATGTGCCAGGGACTATGCTTTAAAAATCTTATTTCATTTGATCCTCTCAACAACCTTGGCAGATAGGTGATATTATGAACCCTGTTTTGCAGTTAAGAAAACTAAAGCGAGGAGAGAGGAAATGACTTGCCCAGTAACGGTTGAGACCAGATGTGAAATCAAGACCCAGCTCTCTATCCACCATACCATGTCTTTTGGAAAGCAATTTGGAATTTTGCATATGCAGAGACTAAAATATCCATATGCTTTGAACCAGAGACTCCAATACTGAGCCTAAGGAAGCCATTGATGAAGAAAAAAAAAAAAAAAAAGTCCCCATATATGCCAAAGTATTTGTAACAGTTTTTGTGATACTAAAGAATTGCAAACCAAATAGGGAATTGGGGAATGATTAAACAAATTATGAATATAATGGAGTATCATTGTGAGTAAGAAATGATGTGTGTGATGAATAAATAGAACAGAACGATCTACATGAAATCATGTGGAGTGAAATAAAAAGAACCAAGAAAACAGTATATGCAGTAACTACGATAATGTAAGTGGAAAGAACAATGACTCACCAAGAAACCGAAAGTAAATGTAACAGAATTATAAAGATCAAGTGGTTCTAAAATAAACATTTTTGTGAAGATACCTCCCATCTACGGGTTCATGGAGATGGAGAGGTCCACCAGTGTTTTACGCTACACATGTATTTAGATTTTTTCAATATATGGGTCACTTGTGCTGACTTTTTTTTTTTCCCTCTCCAAAAAAATGCTTTGTTTCATGTTGGATACCTTTCTGGGAGGGAAAGAGGAAGTTTACATGAAATACAATGGTGATATAAGAAACAGAAAATGTTGATAAAATATATTTTTAAATGAAAAACGATAAAGATGTGAGAAGAAAACTAATGGATTTTCAAACATTATATTCTTCAGTAAACTACATCTTTATAGTTTCACAATTTATAAGAAGAATTCAAGTTCCTACACTATTTATTGTTTAGCTATAAAAAAGTATTTGTCACCTTAAAGTTTCTCCTATAAAAAGGAGTTTTCCATGATAAATTGAATTAAAAAGATTCTTTGAAGGATGGAACAGCAAAGTAACTTTGTTCAATCATTCTTAGGTTACTAATATCAAATAAGGTATGAAATAGGGAAGTGAGGGTTTTCCCACTGTCATGGAGAATATACAGAGTTGAAACAGCAGAGAATTTCCTGTATATTGCAAGGTCCTCCAGATGTTCTTCTGAACAGGTGACATTGGGATAATTGAATCACGCTATAGAAGATCTAAGAGCTTTTAAATAAGATCTATAATCACTCAAAAGAATTTGACCTACTTAACCATAAGAAAAAAAAAAAATATGATTGAGACTGTTGTCCAAACAGTCCAATGTTGTTTAGTTGAATGAACAGCCAAAAGAGTCAGGACCTCTGTCTTGGGTAAATACTGTGACAAAAAAATGAACTGCTCCCAGAATTGAGTAGGAGGAAAAGAATGGGTTAGGATATGCTTGGAAAATCATAGAGTACTTTAATGGCCCTAAGCCACTTTCTGAATCAAAGGGCCATCTTCTTTAACATCAATATTCTTCCAGGAAGAAAATGTGACATTATGGGTAGAGAAAAGGTTTCAGAGTCAGGAAGATTTAGGTTAAAGTCTTGACTCTCACACATACTAGCTTTTGACCCTTAACTTTCTGAATACCCCAGGCAATTTCTAAGATAATAAATTGCTGACAGTTACTTATTCACATTGGAAGAGGGAATTTCTGACTGGAAGTTCCCAAAGCTAATGAAATAACAACTCCAGGCTTTCTTTCCTTCCTTCCTCCCTCCCTCCCTTCCTTCCTTCTTTTCTTCCTTTCTTTCTCTTTTTTCCTTCCTTCCTCCCTCCCTCCCTTCCTTCCTTCTTTTCTTCCTTTCTTTCTCTTTTTTCCTTCCTTCCTTCCTTCCTTCCTTCCTTCCTTCCTTCCTTCCTTCCTTCCTTCCTTCCTTCCTTCCTTCCTTCCTTCCTTTCTTTCTTTCTTTCTTTCTTTCTTTCTTTCTTTCTTTCTTTCTTTCTTTCTTTCTTTCTTTCTTTCTTTCTCTCTCTCACTCTTTCTTTCTTTCTTTCTTTTCTTTCTTTCTTTCTTTCTTTCTTTCTTTTTTCTTTCTTTCTTTCTTTCTTTCTTTCTTTCTTCTCTTTCTCTTTCTTTCTTTCTTTCTTTCTTTCTCTTTCTTTCTTTCTTTCTTTCTTTCTTTCTTTCTTTCTTTCTTTCTTTCTTTCTTTCTTTCTTTCTTTCTTTCTTTCTTTCTTTCTTTCTTTCTTTCTTTCTTTCTTTCCTTTCATTGCTAAAGAGTAGTGAATACTATATACAGCATGGAATACTATAGCTTCTAAAAAGTTAAAGTTAAGAATCACTTCTTAACATAGATGTTGCCAAAAATGGAATGAATGGCTTCATGAGGATGCCATTAAAAATAAGTTTCTTATTTTTAGAGTTCTTCCCATAGAGAATGACTATCCACCTGTCGGAGACATTTTACTAATAATAATAATAACTAGCATTTATATAGCACTTAAAATGTGCCAAGCACTATGCTAAATTCTTAAGAAATATTCTCATTTGGCCTTCACAACAACTCTGAAAAGTGAGTATTATTATTATGATGCTTATTTTAAACTTGAGGAAAGCATAGCAGAGAATTTAAAAGACTTATTCAAGATCACACAGCTAGTAAGGTATTTGAGACTGGGTTTTAACTTAAATCTTTGGACTCCAGGCAGAAATCTCTCTATGCAATGTGCCACCTAGCTGCCTCAGCTCTATTGAGGACGGAATTGATTCATTTGGCATATAGTGCTGCATTTGTAAACCCTATTTGGGTTGAATTAGGGTAATTTAATGATCTATATTAAGCCACTTGCTAATCTGTCAATCCATAAATATCTACAATATTATATAACAAACACTAGATGCCTAGTGCAAGCAATTTTATTTCTAGTTTGAAGTGATGCATATTTACATACACATAGATGCGAGTATCCACAGAACAAAGTCTTTTTCTGTTGTCTCATCAAGGCAGATGAGTGATTAATTACTCCTACTGAGAAGAGGACCAGGTTTTATAATAGCCTGGGGTGGGGACACTTTAAGTGTGCTTAGGGAGGTGCCTAATAATGCCCTACATTTTCATCTGAACCAGCTCAGTTGAGATGCATTTGAATTACGTCATTCTTTAGTGAGTAGTAAATAAAATCATATCAAAAGCTCCATCATAAAGTGACACATTACTATATACTCCAAAGACCACAAATACAGAAAGGGCAAGAGGTAACACACTTTTAAATTCCTTTCTTTCTCCCATTCGGATTCTATTTTCTCTTATCAGCCCTTCCCTGTTTTAAAGATTCTGCAAGCATATGGTGAATAATATAAGTATAAGCTTCTTTAGAGATCATCCTAAGAAGGAGAGCCCCAAGTGATGTATAAGCCCTACTGATTACTGAAGGAAAGCATTGCTGAGCTCTGGGACTGTGGAATGGCAGCTTGTCTCTCCTTGAGAAGGGGAAGCCTTAAAAGGATCTTTGCAACTATTGGGTAGCAATGATAACTTCTAGTGAGCAGTGGTACTGACAGAGTTCACTTTGGAGGCAATTTATAGTCATTCACCGAAAGGAGAAATGAAATGCATGTTGTTTATCATAGCTGTAGCAAGGTTATTGTCCTAATCCATAGCTACTGCATTTTCTTCTGATCCAGTTTTTTAATGTGCCATGTTACAGACTTTTTCTGATCCTTTCCCTGATTTTACAATCTAATCATTCTCGGTGCCAGGATTTCTCACCCCCACACCCTCAATCTGGCACAAAATTTTCTTCCCTTTGTTTTCATTTTCATGCTTTATTTTCTGCTAATTAATTCTTCCACTGATAACTTACAAGTTTTTGTTTCACTCAACTATGTCCATTTTATAGCCTTAATTTTTTTCCTTTGAACACAGTCCTTCTTCCTTGTTTCTTTTTAGTTATACAATTATAGAACATTAGCACTGAAAGGGACCTTTGAAACCATCTAATCCAACCCCTTGATTTTACGTATCAGCTCTCATAGGTATCCTTTATCTAATAAAGAGATGATTTGATTCATTAAGATCATGTTTCTTGGCTCAGTCTGAGATGAGAGAGACAGGCAGACAGAGACAGAGAGTTAGAGAGAAAGAGAAAATCAAAGGGAAAAGGATAGAGAATATTCTATCCACTGATTTAGCTAAAATTAAAAAAAATGGGCTTCAGAAGTCAGAAGAACTAGGGTACAGTCTGGTTCTGTCACAAATAAGCTATGTGACCTTCAGCAAACTGACCATCTAAACTGACCCTCAGTTTTTGTAAAAGCAAATATATATATATATATATATATATATATATATATATATAAAATGAGGACTAGACTAGATTAGTCCTCCTCAGGTCTCCTTTCAGTTCTAAATTCTCTGATTGTATATAAAATCATCTTTTTCTGTATGGAGATAGTAATATATGTTAGCAAATGACTTGAACCATGTACTTACCCAAAACTCAGTGATAATGAGCTTCTTGTGATGGAATTAAATAGTATTTTCAAAGTATAATCACCAAATTGTGCCTCCCCACCAACTTGTCTATTCAGAATTTGTTGGGGGAAGAGACAGAAAGTCACAGAATGTATAAGCTATAGTGGGAGGAAATTAAAAGGGCAGAGTCTGAGTTGGAAGCCATCGTTGGAGGATGTGGGCAGGCTAGGGGGAGGCCGGGAGAAGTGGAGGAGGCCCTGGAAATATTCAGAGGTTACAGTGCTGAAAGTGGTGAAGTGACAGCAAAAGAGGAAGTGGTAGTGGTGGTGGTGGGAACTAGAGTAAATTAACAGTTTTGTCTGGGTCTGGGGCCCATAAGGAACATAACTCAACATGCTCTCGAATTTGTGCCATTCATTCATTCATTTATTCAATTAAGTCCTCTGTGCACAAAGCACTGTACCAGACACAGGAAGAATGGGGGGGGGGGGGGGAAACAAGTCCTATCTCCTCACACCTTTCTAACTGGGAGAGAATTTATTGCATCTACCACCAGCAACTGAGTATGAGACTGTCTGTGACTAGAGAGTCACATACTGTCTAGTGGGGGAGGGGAGCTGGAGGGATGGGGATGGGGATGGGGAGCGAGGGCATTTTTCCTCCTTGATACAAAAGAAGGGAAAAAACCTGATTAGTTGAATTTTAGTTTAAACAAAGCATTGGTTCCTTGCTGATAATTACCGCATTTATTGTCCTTTAAACAGAGGTTGACGTCTCCTTCTCCCTCCTCCTCTTTGTCCCTGGGCTGAAGTCATGGTGCTTAATTTAGGCCGTCCTCATAATTTCTATCCACAACAAACTGATATCATCACAAGCAAGCTCAGAGTCAAACTTCCCTGGAACAGAGAAGCAGAAACCCAGGAGAGAAAAGGAAAATAGGTCCGACTTCGTTCCTCCCCCTTCCCCCTCTTCTACCCTCCCCTCCTTGCTCTTTGTCCGGGCCCCACCGTGGAAGCCTGCCTGTAGCTTGTCTCAGAAGAGCCTCAGGCTGGTGTTTATATTTCTTTCTATGCTTAGTTTTCTTTAATTCACTTTTTTGGAAAACATTAAATGGTGAACACAGGTAACTTATGGTACTCCTGATGGCCTGTTCCCCCGGGGGGTGGTCTTTTTATTCTCTTAAAGGCTCCATCCCCAAATAAATTACAGCATCAGAGACAGAAGAGAATTAAGTAACTACAGAACTGACCGTCCTCATTACTTCTGTGAATTAGCCACTCTGCATTGCAGGGACAGCATGTTAAATCAATAGAGATTTTAATAGTTAATTTCCAAAAATGAAGAGATGATTGAAGTAAAGTAGTCCATTACAATTCCTTGCACAGAGGGAAAGGAAGTCCCTTAAGCCCCTGGTCTTTTACAATTAGATTAGTTCCAGGAAGCTCATGCCCTACTTTACAGAATTTCCCACTTTCTTTCAGGGAAACCCAATAGCATCTCTTCTTTTATATATAAATGACCTCTCTCTCTGTGTCTCTCTCTCTATCTCTCTGTCTCTCTGTCTCTCTGTCTGTCTGTCTCTGATTCTTTCTCTGTCTCTGTCTCTGTCTCTCTGTCTCTGATTCTTTGTCTTTGTCTCTCCTGCCTGTCTCTATCTCTGTCTCTCTCTGTCTCTATCTCTCTGTCTCTGTCTCTCTGTTTCTGTCTCTCTCTTCCTCTTTCTCTCTCTGTCTCTGTCTCTGTCTCTGTCTCTCTCTGTCTCTGATTCTTTCTCTGTCTTTGTCTCTGTCTCTCTCTGTGTCTCTCTCTCTCTCTGTCTCTGTCTCCCTCCCTCCCTTTTTTCCCCTTTCTCTCTCTCTCTCTCTCTCTCTCTCTCTCTCTCTCTCTCTCTCTCTCTCTCTCTCTCTCTCTCTCTCTCTCTCTCTCTCTCTCTCTCTCTCTCTCTCTCTCTCCCCCCATCCTTTTCTTCCACTACTCAGCAAACTTTTACTTGTAATAAAAAAAGAAAAAATCAGTTCACTAAAAATCCAACATACCAAACAAGTCTAACAGTATATGAGGTGTTGCACACCTAAGTGTTCCCTCTACAAAACAGGGAAAAAGGTATATTTTTCATCTTTTCTTTGGGTCATTACAATTAAATGCCGTACAATCTCATTTTGAGTCTTTCCATTGACATTGTTATAGTCATTGTGTGTAATTTTTTCCTGGTTCTACTTATTTACTTTATATCAGTTCATATAAATCTTCCTGTACTTCTCTCTGTGTTGATCATAAGATCATTTCTTATAGCACAGTAATAATATTCCCTGCATTTATGTGTCACAATTTGCTTATCCATTTCCCAATCAATGGACACTAACTCTGATTCCAATTCTTTCTTACTGCAAAAGTATTATTAACATTTTGATATATATGAGCCTTTCTTTGTATCTCTGACTTCCTTGCTGTATATGCCAAGGAGTGTTAACTTTGGTTCAAATGGCATACATTTTAGGCATTTTTTGTGGTATAATTCCATATTCCTTTCTGCAATGGTCAGAAGCAATCCACAGCTCTACTAACAATGTATTATTAATTAGCATGCCTGTTTTTCTGTACTCCTCCGATAATGACATTCCTATCTTTTGAGATAGGCTTTATTTCTCTGATAAACAAATGTTTGATTTACTTATATATTACCAAAGAACCACATTGTGTAAAATTGGAGGATTTGTCATTTTAAGGGTTAAGAGTTTTTGATAGAAATAAGTAGGTTGGTAACCTTGAATTTTCTAGTCTTCTTTTTCAGGATCATGTCTCTACATCAGGAATAGGAGGGAGAAGATGTCATTTATATTATTTGTGTCTCTTATTAATTAATTAATGACCCAGTTTAATTCTCATATTCCAAGCTTGGACTGAGATGAAGCTATATGCATCAAATGTACCTTTAATTTAATTCAATACAAATCAGCATTTATTAAAAACTTACAATGAGTCAAGCACTCTGCTAGGTACTAGAAATACAAAGACAAGAATGGAATAATCCCTAAATTCAAGGAGCTGACATTCTAATTGGGGAAAACAACATATACATAGAAAAGTAAATACAGAATAAATACAAGGGAATGTTCAGAGAGAAATCCCTAGCAATAGGCAGAATCAAGGTTAGGTTTTCTGTAGGAGGTGTCACTTAGCTGAGCTTGGAAGATAATTAGAGATTCTGTGAGTCAGAGTGGAGGAGGGAGTGCTTTCCAGGTGCGAGAGACAGCTCATTCAAAGGCTTGGAGGGAGAAGATGGAATAACATGTATGGAGAAAAGCAAATAGGCCGGTTTTGTGGGAAGATACAGTAAGAGAATGAACGAAATGTGCAATAAGGCTGATGAGGTAGGCTGGAGCTAGATTATAAAAGACTTTAAAAACGAATCAGAGAAGAGTGATCCACCTAGTAGGAGGCTCCAGGGTGATAGAAGTTGGAAACGTGTTTTTTTAGAGATCACTCAACTGTTTTTCTTCCTGATAACCCAATCAATTCTGACCATGAAAGGATGTTATAATTTCTAAATTATTTTTTGAGGAAAGGCTTTAATATTGGGAGAATTATAAAATGTTGAACAGGAGTCCTCCAAGCAAATATTAGTCAAACACCAAACTCTTGCTTCCCTCAAAAAACCACTCATAATTTCTCTCTTCCCTTTTCCCAGTCTAGCTTTAGGAGTCGACTAGGGAGCTCAGTGACCTTTGACAAGGTAATTCACCTTGTTGGGTTTTAGTTTCTTCATCAGCAAGAAGAGGAAGTTAGGTTAGGTGCTCTATCTTGAAAGGCTCTTTCTAGCTCTAACAATTTGTGATTCTCTGCGGTGGATTGCAGAACACTGTGCAGCTGGATGCAGTTCTATTTCTTATCTGATCAACTGCTCAAGTTCTTACAACCACAAAGTCCGAGCTTCTGCATCAGTGAAGTTCACCAAAAACCTTCAGGGCTCCCATGATTGGCTTGTTCTACTTCAGAGCACTGGGAGAATTTTAGCTGCAATGTGGACGTGGATAAGAAGGCTTGCTATTGATCTTCAAGTGAACTCCTGTCCTCTATCCACTGAAAGGGAACAAAAGAGTCCTGAGTAAGAAATCAATCTTTAGGTACAAAGAC
Organism: Sminthopsis crassicaudata; assembly: GCF_048593235.1. Taxonomy (NCBI): domain Eukaryota; kingdom Metazoa; phylum Chordata; class Mammalia; order Dasyuromorphia; family Dasyuridae; genus Sminthopsis; species Sminthopsis crassicaudata. The sequence goes on along the minus strand of NC_133618.1, from coordinate 86,158,346 downwards.
AACCTTTGGCGATTAGTCTAGAGTTTACATGATAGAGCATCAGGCTGGAAGTAAGGAAGAGCTGAATTCAAATTTAGCCTTAAACACTTATTAGCTGTATGACCCTGGGCAAATCACTTAGTTTACTCATCTGTAAAATCTCTCAGGCTCCAATGAGATAATTGTAAAGGCCTTAGCACAGAACTTGGCATATGATAAACACCATATAAATAGTAATAATTATTACTATTATTAGATCAACGGAGCTATAACTAAAGTGAGATGACTGTGGCTTTGTCCGGGACACTGAATTTATTGGACGTTTTGTATTTATAGTTTTTATGCTATCTAATTAGTCAAAATAATTAACTCAAATAGAAGGTTACCCAATGTTGGACAGAAGTGAGCCATATCTATTTCCCCTTCTTCCCAACTCTGTGAACCCTAGTCTCCCTAGCATCATGTAATGTCCCAGAATTTCTGTTCTATCTCACTGAGTCCTTCAAAACACAGAAGGATTGGCATTTATTGTCCCACTTGCCCCGGCACAAAATTCATAGTTATGACTCTGGAGATAAGTAAGAATGTTCCAAAAAGAAAAGTAAAATTAGAATATGTTTCCATTGTAATCTCCTTTGGTAGTGGTATAAGACTGGAAAAGCAAAATGGGACCAGGTTTGGAGAACTTTATAAACTAGAGTTGATTGAATGGGGTTGGGGAGAAGTGTGTGACATGGTCAGATTTATATATTGAGGAAGATCAGTTTAACAGATGAGTGAAGGATGGACTTAACTGGGGAGTGACTTAAAGCAGAGACCAACCAGTAAAGTCTTGTAATACTCTAGGTGTGAAGGGATGAAGACCTGTATTTGATGATAGAAATGACAGAACTTGGCAACTGTTTGGATATTGGAGGTGAGAGAAAGTGAGCAGTTGAGGATGACATCTAGGGTTGTGAACCAGAGTAATTAAGACAAGGCCCTAACTATGTTGAAATTTTGTCCTGGGGGAGGTTCATAAATATTTTTAATGGCCATTATGTTGATGACTGCAGTTAAGATAATCATTGAAAACAATACTGTATGAGGATCAAGTCAGATGGAAGTGGATGTCTTTGGCAATGAGAGGATCCAATTCAGTTCCAATTGATCAGTGATGAACAGAACCAGCTACACCCAGCAAAAGAACACTGGGAAATGAGTGTGGACTGCTTGTATTTTTGTTTTCCTTCCCCTGTTATTTTTACCTTTCTAAATCTGATTTTTCTTGTGCAACAAGAGAACTGTATAAATATGTACACATATATTGTATTTAAGATATGCTTAAAAAAAAAAAAGATATACTTTAACATGTTTAACATGTATGAGACTACCTGCCATCTAAGAGAGGGGGTAGAGGGAAGGAAGGGAAAAATTGGAACAGAAGTGATTGCAAGGGTCATTGTTGAAAAATTACCACGCATATGTTCTATCAATAAAAAGCTATAATAAAAAAAAAATTCATTGAAAATAAATAATTATAGTGGGGATCTAGCTTCCCCTCAATATTCCACTATAATTACTATAAACCTGGTCAGAATTGAAATGAATGACCTTCACTTACCTGGAAAGATTAAAGTGTTTGTCATTCTGTTCTTATTATATCTTTATAGTAAATTTCTCAGTATAAAAGATAGTCATCATTGATTGAGTAATTAAATTGGGACACTATTCACAAGGGGAGGAACATACTGGAATGGGGCTTGAGCAGATATCATTAAATATAGCATTAAAGCCGAAAGCCTGGGATAGGATGGAGGTCAAAGAAATAAAGCTCTATGCAGGCTCTTTCCATGAGGGAGGCAAATGAACATTTCTGTTCATGATCTGAGCATTTCCTTTTTGTAATCAGTCAGATTTCCTATGGGCCTAATGTTAACAAAATAGCTGAAAAGAGGCTGACTAGTCCCAAAACATGTTTGCATAGGGTATTTTCTTCAGCTGAAAGACAATAATACTTCCCTATGGGAAAGAAAATATCACAGAAAAAAGACAGCTTCAGTCAATGGCAACAGGAAAGTGGGAAAGACATGAATGGCAGCCTTGGAGGTATGGGGAAAGAGGATGGAGCTATAGTTGATGATGGTTTTGGTGTTGAAGTGAAGTGACAGTAGCAAGGGAGTTGGGGACCACATCAAGGGATTTGTGAGAAATAGAACTGAGAAACAATGAGGCACCGTGGGCTGACAGACAGATGGAGCCTATACAATAACAACCAGGAAACATATTCCAGTTAAAACATAACCCTCCTTTATGTCTCTTTCCTTCTTCACTGATGTAGGAGTCTATGAAATCCATTTTAGTATTGAGGCCATTTCATATGAGGAGCAATGGAAATGAGGGGATATTCAGTCTGAAAGACTCAGTGATGTATATATTAAGTAATTATAGGAAAGTAGGAAATAATTAAAATAAGAAAGGTATCAGAATTAAGAAAGTTTGGGAGAAGGGCTGAAAATAATTTATTTTTCTGTTCCTTACTTTTCTAGTCTTCTATAAACAAATGCTTTGTTATTTGACTTATGATTCCTTCCTGATCTGTTAGTAGAGAATACATTGGATGAAAATTTAATTAGACTTTCAGGCAATGCACTGAATCCAAGAATTATTCCATAGTTGGGTGAAATACCTGTTTGCTAGAACTTGAGAGATTTACAACAAAAGCTGTAAAATCAGAATAACAGGCCAAGTAAGGTCTTTGCTAAGAAAAATTAGTTAATAATTTTAATGCTTTTAGCCAAAGATCATCTCAAAGAAAATTTTTTAATGACTTTTTTCCTTGTAGGAAATAAAAAAGCATGAAGGCCTTAGAATTAAGAAGGTATTACGATGGCAAATTAATGCCAATATATCATATAGTTAAGTAGGCCAGAACTGAGAGTAAATGCTATCATTGTTCCACAGTAGGCAAAGTGGAGAGGATAGGGTTAGTTAAACGTTATGTTAACAATGAAGTTTACTAACAGACTTTTATATTATTTTGAGTCATATTCTAAATTGTATATCATATTGATCATAAGTAAAATTTAAAATTAATCAGAGTATGGGTTTAATTGAGAGCCTTCCTTTTACAAATACATAAATGAATAGATCATTGTGCTATATACCTTCTCTCAATTATCCACAACAGAGAAAGGCCTGAATATGCACACCCATTAATGGACCATAAGAAGACACTACCATTCACCTGAAGCATGAAGCACAGGACATTAATCAGCCTCTACAAAGCTTGCTTTGCAATTGCAAGCCTCATTAGTGATAAGAATTGTCACCAACGCAATACATACAATTGCTCTGTTGGTCCCTCTGGAAATGGAAAGGGTAGACAGACCTGTCCCTGTACAGCAGATGGTTCCATTTAAGGATATAATCATCTCATTTGGGTTTCTACCACTGAGCAGGGAAAGCTTTACCCTTCAGTAAATTGTTTCTGCCAGGTTCTCTGAATGATGCCCCATAAGAATATGCTCTCCTCCCAGGAGAGATCATTTTCCTCTTAGAAGGAGTTTACCCATTCTGGTTCATCAGAGGTTCAGTCTTAGTCTATATTATTAACTCCAGAGCAAAGAACATCTAAACAGTCATTAAAATTTATTATACCACTCTGCATCTGATAACTAAGACATGTTAAGTGAGAAGGTTTTCCCTAAAGTATAATTAGGCTATGTAAATTACTTACGTATTTTAAAATCTGGAATAAAATGAAAATGAGAAGAATTCCTTCATGACACTCTGACATCTGGGGTTGTATTTCCCCACGGGGAGGGGAGTTGTGCTCCTCCCAACTCCATCATCTTCACCTCACCTGGGGTACTGGCTCAGAAGAAGAACCCAGGACCAAATATCATAGAAGTTGAGTTTGCACAGCTCTCAAAGGGAATCCAACCAGGATCTGGACGGGCAGGAGGAGGGCTGGGTCTGGCACAGAAATAGCTACTTCATCATCAAAGTCTCCTGGCCAAGAGAAGGCTTTCATGAGAACTCAGCTCATTGTGTGAAAATTCAGATGACTGAACTATAATTAGCTCGGTTAGTCAACATTCTAATTCATAGGATTCTGGCTTTGATGTGCTCCTTTCTCATGGAATCAAAGCTAATGATTCTGTAATCATAATTGTAAGCTCAGTGCCAGTTTGAAACATGGACTGCTCCCTTACCTCCTCAGCAAGATGTGATTCCAGGGCATTCTCTTCCAACCTGGGTGCCATCACCAATCTGGCCCAGATGTATAAACTTTGCTATTTGCCTTGTATCATCAGAAGAAACTTCCTTTGCCCCACAGGCAAAGAACCTTCCAATAGAAGGCTTCTCATGTTGGAAACATTGTTAGGTCTATATGCTACAAGCTTTAGGGTTATCCCCTCCAGCATTTAGGCATACAGCTCAGTATAATAATAATAATAACAATCATTATTATTATTGTGGAAGAAAGATTATCTTTTAGGAGATTGGACTTAGGGATCAACATGGGTTATGTAAGGAAACTGTAGAAACTATAACATGTCACTGCAGACTGTAAAAATGTAGCACTACCAAATTACTAGAAAACATAATCTGATGACTAGAATTATATAATGGAAACTTGTTACTATTCATGTCCTAATGGGAAAAAAATATGTTTATTGATTGAATGATAAATGAAAAATTTCCCTATTTCAAAAAACTGACCTCAAAATGTACTGAAGAATTCAGGAGTTCGTAATCTTTTATCTGTGTGTCATGAACTCCTTTGGTGACAACCTGGTAAAACCTATAGAATAAAAGCTTCTCAAAATAAAATTTTGAAAATACATAATTATATAGGACAACAGAATTAATTATATTGAAATATACCTATTAAAGCCATTAAAAAAACAAACAAAAAAAAAAAAAAACACAAGCTCATAGCCCCTTAACCTGTCCCTCCTTGTTGTCCCCAAGTTAAGAGCCCCAACAATAAACTGTACTGGAAAGTAGCCATGACCCAGGATCATACAGGTATAACTCTGACACAAAAATTTAAGAACAATATTTAAAGGAAGCTAGCTGGTGCAGTGATAGAACACTGGCCCTGGACTTAGAAGAAATTAAGTTCAAATTCAGTCTCAGATACTTCTGAGCTATATGACCTTGGGCAAGCCAATTGTCTCAAAAAAAGAAAAAAAGAAAGAAAGAAATAATATTTAATAAATGTTATTCTACCCAATACTAATAATCTCCAAGCTACTTGAAATGGAAACCTTTCAAAATATAAAGACCTTGGAAAAGATATGACAATTATGTAGAAATAGGCTGGATCATATTTCTTTTCTGTTCTTTCTGTTACTGAACTAGGAGCAAGAAGGAAGATTATAAACTATGAGCACATATATCCTACAACTTTTATTTAACTACAAAAATATCCTTTCAATAGAAAACTAAATATAAATGAATAATAGCAGAATCCAACTTGTCACAGTATCTTTTCTATCTGAATCCTGTGATTTGGAATGAAAAATAATAATGTTAAAAACTCACATTTATGTAGTGCTTATAAAGCACTTTCTTTGTAATAATATTATGTGGTATGGAGTGCAAGTATTAATATGCCCATTTTACAGATGATGCAGCTGAGGTGCAGCTGAAACCTACCTAGTAAGAGTCTTAGATAGAATCCCTGACAGACTTCACAATTAATACTCTATTCGCTCTGCCATGCTGCCTTTCTAGATCACAATTAATATACCCAAGCTTTCTTGCCATTTTTTTAAGCTGTTCTTATTTGTCTTTCCCCTGCTACTCAAAACAGTAGGTCTCTGGGTGCTGGTGGGGATTAAAAAGATGTAGCAGCAAGAAGAAAGTCCTATGATCAAGGTCATCAAGATAGAGAGGGGATGTGATAGGCTTCTTACCAAGAAATGGAAGTCTGGAAGTGAGAGATTTTGCCTAATGATGGCAGATTTTCCCCTCCTAGGGTCTGCTAATGAATCCACTGCCCTCCTCCAAGCATAATAAGCTAACCAATCAGGGCTGCCTGCCAATGATAAGACAGTGAAGAAAACAGCCCCAATATGAAGGAGGAGCTGAGTCCCAGGTCTAGAAGTCTTGAGTGACTGGTCCTACTGGATAGATGACTTAAGCAACAGTAGCAAACCATGTTACATATTCCCTGCTTATAGGAGACCGACCACCCATGGAGGTTAAGTAACCTGAACTGTGCATTTCCTAGAACTCCTGAGTTTAGAAGAGTCTCTGTACTATACAAAATTTGTCTTGTTCTGCGAAAATCTAAGGACTCACACCCGTAGGGTAGATATATTATATATTGCTTTATTGTCCTTATTGATTCTATATCAGAATAATTTTGCTGTATGCAATTATAAAAAATTCTAAAAACCAAAACAAAATCTTAGTATGGTTTTGAAGCCCAAAGTATAGTTAGTTATTCAGTCCATTTTTTACTCTATAGAATCCTCACCATTTGCTGGAGCACACCTAGGACAGGAGGGGGAAAGGGAAAGGAAACATGCTGTTGTAAGGCTTGGAGAGGATGGTTCTACCTTGTCCCATTGACAGCCTTTCTGAGTTTTCATAAAGTACAATTCATTATATTTTCTATCTTTCCTTTTACAGTTACTGTTCCTAGTGTATACCATGTGTGTTATTATTAGATAATATGGAAAATTTTTCTGGTTTATTTTTGACATATGAAACATCATAAACCTTGTTGACTTTTTACAAGTGTTACAATTAAAGTATTTACCAAACTATTCTCATAGTTCTGGAGTAGACTACTTTAAGAAAAAATTTGTGCTGATTATTGATAATAATATTTACTGTATAAATATAACTTATTGTTTGTAACTTCTTAACATACTATATACAGTTTTGAAGCATACCTGTCTATTCTTGTGGGTAGTCAACTCCATTCTACAAAGGTCAGATAAGATTAGGCTTTGTGAAATATAGCAATTTCAGGAAGAAAATAGATTATTTGTTAGGATGAAACTTGGAGCTAATTCTCTTTGGGGAAAACTATACTATCTATACTCCTTAGTTGTCTCAGTCACCCATAGAAAAGAGGAACAGGGAAATACAAGATCATTCTGGCCTCTCAGAACATAGAGATCTTGACTTTATACCAACCATGAGGGTGAGGGCAGACTTGACCCACTTCTGATCTTTCTGTTGAATATTATAAGGGGAGGACTGGACAATAGAGGTCCAATTCTTTTTAGCAGAGACAGTATGCTTTGCCTGCTGACAACAAAAATGGAGAAATGGTAATGGAGACATGAGTAATGGAAGGGTCTGTATTCCAGTATGGCATATGTGCATATATTTGTGCCTATTTCTCATTCACTTATTGATGGTGAAGAAAACCCTTTTAATTAACTGCTAAACAAGAACTGAGGGTGCTTAGAAATGGCTTCAATGGAGGGATTCAATTTTTGATTCTTCTTGGAAATTTTGCAATGAGAAGGAGGAACTGATATGGGAGCCTTCAGATTGGGGAAGGAGCTTAGAGGGTAACTTACTGGTCACCATGAAGCTGTGTGTGAGTGGCAGAGCTGCATTTTAGTCTCTGTTGTGTTTCATTCTTTCCTGGTCTTAGGTGAATAAGGGTAAGAGATGAATAGACTGATCTACAAGCTTGTTCGTAAGCACACAAGGTTGAAAGGTTGGAAAATGGACCATAGAGCCAGAGTTTGTCAGCAGCAGAGTATGGTGAGATGTCAGCCCTGAGGAGTGGTCTGTTGGATTCATCCTTGCAGTGGACCAACTCACCAGTCAAGTTCTGAATGTGAAGGAACAGTTTCTGTATATACGCCCAAAAGTGAATTTGATGTGATAAATACTTTGCAGCTTCCTCTTTAAATGTAAGCCTACTTTCCCCAGAGACTGAGACATAGCAGAGAAAAGGTGTCCTGGTTTCGAGGGAATGTTTTTGTACTTTAGTTCTTATTATATCTGCTCAGTAAATAGCCCTTTGTAAAAGCTTATTAATGTTAATTGGCTATAAATGATAGAAGATATAACAAATGGTCAATATAAAATTATATTGAGGTGCTAATTACTGGTTAAACGACATTGAACAGATGGTAACTGGTTAAAGCATAGTGGAGGATTAAACAAGATGGGTGCTTGGGCCAACAGAATTAAAAGAATCCCCCTAATGCTTTAGGGTATAAGTCCTTTTCTATGTCTACTTTCCTCAAGGTCTGAGGTATAGAAGGGAGAAGGTGCTTTGGTTTGGAGGGACTTCTTAGAATAATGTTTTTAAATGCACAAAATAAAAACAAATAATTTCAAAAAAACCCAATTATATTAAAATAATTATCAAAATATTTTAAAAAGAAGTTCATAGATGAGGGTCTTAAGAACCTTTACTTTAGGCTTACCCTTAAAGTTCTGAGAAGGAGGAGGATTTAAACCTTGGGGACTCAACCCACCAGAGGTAGGCTAGGTTTGGCAAATAAACCCAGTCAACTAGCCTCAGGTGAGGGGTCAGTAGTGCCACCCAGTGGTTAAATTTGTATGGTACTTTGTGAATGTCTTCTCAAGTAGAATATTAAGTACTTTAAGGTTAGGAACTGTGGATTATGATTGTTTACATTTTTTTTTTTTTTTTTTTGCATGGCCTAGCCCTTCCCAGAGACACAGAACAGAATTCGATAAAGGTTAATTGACTAAGCAAGCCCATGTTGTAGTAGAAGAATATAAAGTTGAATTGCTAATGTAGGAGTGATTCAAGATTTAAACCAGGGATAGAGCACCTACAAAAGATTGTATGTACTTTTGATTAAGTGAAACTAAAAAGCTTATACACAAACAAAATTAATGCACCTACAACAAGAAAGAAAGCACTTAATTAAAGGAGAAAGTGTATCAAATTTCTCTCAATAATTTTGTATCTCAGATATATAAACAATTAACAGATATCCATTCATATAAATAAATTTGTATATGCAACCAAAAGCCATTCCCCAATATGTAATTAATCACAAATAATGAACAAACAGCTATCAGGTGAAGAATTGAAAATTATTATTAACAACCATTTGAAGGAATGTTTCAAATAACTAATAATAAGAGAAGTGCAAATCAAAACAATTCCTGAGGTTTCATCTCACACCCTGAAAATTGGCAAAGGTAGTTAAAAAACAAAATAGAATAATCAATATTGGAGGGATTGTGGAAAGACAGACACATTAGTGGTTTATTAGTAGGACTATGAACCAGCACAACCATTTTGGAAAGCAATGTGAAATTAGGACATCTAAAAGACTAAAATGTTCATGTCTTTTGACCCAGAGAGTCTACAGTTAGGCTTAAACCCCAAGGAAGCCATTTACACTGAAATATTTATAACAGCATTTTCTGTGATAACAAAGAATTGGAAATGAAGTAGAGGTACATCAATTGAGAAATGGCCAAATTGTGATACATGAATATAATGGGATATTACTGTGATATATGAAATTATGAATATGAAAACTATGAAGAGCAAACATGATTCAAAAGAAGACATATAAGAAGATACCCCAATTCAGAAGTGGGATGTTCATAAGTGTTATAAATCTCACATATTTTAAGATTTCTCCTATGTATCGATCAATTAGTTGTGCTAATTTTTTTCTCCTCTTCTTTTTTTTTTTTTTTTTTTGGTCTTAAATATTGGTTGTATGGGATGATTCTTTGGAATAGGAAAGAGAGAAATACTGGGGGAAGTTATGGTGAAGTTAAAAAAAGACATCAATAAGAACTTACTGTAAAACACACACATGTTTGACTTATATCATCAATAGAGCTGTTGTGGGTACAGTGGAAGCAGTAAAGGGGACTCTAGTGGGAAGGTTGGATTCAAGAGGAAGAAGGTTGGATTTCAGAAGAAAGAGATGAAATTCCAATGCAGAGTGAACCAAGACTTTGTCTTTTATCTAAGTCTGCCACTTCTAATGATCCTGGCTATTATCCTTCCTTAAGGAATGGGAATAAGGAAAACTTTCCAACCTTTTTGCACTGGAGCCCCCTTCATTCTCTCTAAAGATGGCTAAAGTGTCAAGCAACTGGAAAAGTGTTTATAGTCATGAATCACACCTACAGATTGCCTACTGCATCTAGAGCTGTAACTAAGGTGGGATAACCAGATTTTTGCCTTAGAGTGCCAAATTTAGATAGTTCTGGCAGCTTTTGCAGTTCTACAGCACAAAAACAACAGAGTTTGGCTCCCAGCTAGCCAGAATAATTAGCTAAATTAGGAAGCTGCCAGATGGTCAGATGGGGTCAACTCCTCCCCTTCCCCACTAAGTTCCCTGAATATGTGGCTACCTCATCTTGAGTCTCAGTCTCCTGTTGCATGTTACTTGCTCCAAATGCAAAAATTGCTTCCACTTCTTCCCTTACTTTGTTGCACTATAGCCAGACTTCTAGCAATGCATTTTATAGATATCCAAAGACAGCGATTTTCACCTATTTTGTGATCCTGAGGTATTGTAAATCAAATCACTGATCCAGTTCCTGCCTATCATGATGTGTGTGTAGTGCATAACTAGTTTATCAGAGATATATCAGGGTACATATAACATGTGAAGTACTTTGCAAAACTTAAAGTGCTATATAAGTACTAGTGATTATTATTATAGCTACTTTAGGCTTTTCATTTATTTTCTGTTCTCATCTTTTTTTCCCTCAGTTCTTGGCTCTTGATGTTCCTGATTCAATATAAGAATTGCATTTTGGAACAATTATCATACGGGGAGCCAATGGGGTGTGACAGAAAAGAAGGTAAAAGGAATCCCAGAATTAGCAGCCAGCTACTGACTTTCTTACTGCTGTCCTATCCTAACTATGCTCTGTAATGACATTATGTGAGAAGATTCCTACTTACCTCAGGAAGTCCCATTCCCTTAGAAATATTGCTGTTAAAACATTTGTACATTGGTCTGCAATCATGGGAATTTACTCAACTTATTAGAAGGAGGTTATTCCCTCCTAGTTGGATGACCTCCAGTACTAGAACTAATGGGCCTTCAAAGACTGGTTTAGAAAGTTTCCTTGGTCTATGATAATGTACTTTTGTTGCCCTTGAAAACTTACCCTACTGTCTTTTCACTTCTCTATTGGAGTTTTTCAAGTGGTCTGACTTCCAAAACATCAGGAGGAATGATGCCCTTTCATCCAAAAGTGACAAGTTTAGCCACTAGATGTGCACTTATCCTGATATGTCTCCTGAAATGCATCCCCTGGCATTTTCTCCACTCCCACATGCAGTGTAGACATTATTTTGACAGCTTCTGTTAAGTGTGTATTCTGCCCTGACAAATAAAGGGATCAAAATGAAAGTCCTCATCTCTTTCACTAAGAACCTTTCTGGATAGATGTCATGATCTACATAAATACACCCCACAACAAGGTTTTTCTCTGATACCTTATTGTGGCTTGGAGTTGACTCTTGGTTCTTGAAGGCTACACTGGTGGGATACAAGCAGAAATACTTTCAGGTATGAGCCACACAATTACTTTTCAAGGACCAGCCTAGCCAAATGTGAGGTAGCTTAATGATAGAAGGCTGGTCACCTGAACATTCATTTGTTTTTCTCCCCCAATGACTAAGACATCATCTGTTGAAGGTTTATTATCTGTCTTGTTGGGGGATTTGGGAAGACTTTTTTTGAAGAAATGAAGTATAAACGTATGTTGATACAATGTACAATAATATATTGTTCCTTGTCCGAGTTAATTCTATTTTTCTTAACTTTAAAATTTTTTTTATTTTGAATTTTTAAATTAAAAAAATAAAACTTTTATTAATATTTTCTCCAGTAAATCTCCAAAACAAAACTCTTCTCTTTAATAAAGTATACTCAAGCAAAATAAACTGGCACATTGACCAAATCTGAAGAAATGACTCTTGTTAATTTATTGCACTCTGTATACGTTAGTTTCTCTAGTAAGATATAAGCTCTGTGAGATCAGGAACTATTTTCATATTTGCTTCTATATCTCTAACATAGTGGAGTGCCTAGTTCATAGTGGATGTTTAACTGAATTGAAATGAATGGATTTGAATTTTATACATGTAGTAGGTGTATTACCTTTGCCACTTCTGCTACTTCCCTAATCCTTCTGACCTCAACTTCCCCAAGAATTGCAGTGGAAGAAAAAGACCTTTTACCTTGCTACTATGACCTTCTCCAAACAAAACTGGGATTGAGGAAGGGGTAGTAGGAAGTAGGACTGGGGAATGTGGAAGTCTTGTGACATGGTTAAGAGGAAACTAAGGGATATGAGGTAACACCTAAAAATAGCTAAAAGTTGGCAAGTTCCTGTAGTTTAGGATGGCATCTTGCTTTGTTTGGGCTCGGGTGGCTCATAACATTAAATGCAAGATCAAAAGGAGTTGAATTTATAGTGGAGGCCAAAGCGGGTAGTTTATAATTTATGAAGTTTTAAATGCATATGTGAGGAGCAAAATTTCACAGCACACTAAGTGAAACTTGTGGCACACCCTTTAAGGATTACTGATCCAGAAGCATTCCTCAAAGCTTCTGCTAATGGGTCCCATGATCAAGTCACACTCCTAAAAGACCAGAATATGCAGCAGAGGCAGAGGAAGAGAAGAATGTTGGAATATTCCCTAACCCAAGGAAGGCAAAATCAACTATTAGACAGTCAGTGAGAGTCAACTCTTTCTAAATTTATGATTTTAGGAAGAGATGATAAATTCCTGAAACCCCCAGAAAGGTAATATATATCTTGGGGTAAAACAACATAGCAAATTGGACCTAGGAAGATCAATTGCTATAGTTTTCATTTGTATTTATTTTTTTGCTTATATTCTCACACTATTTTCTCTGAGAGAATATGAATTCCTTGAAGGCAGGAAATATTTCATTTATTGTATTTGTACTACTAGCACCTAGCATGGTACCTGGTATAAAGTAGGCAAATGAGTGGAGCAATGGAAAGAGGACTGGACTTGGGAATCTAGAAAATCTAGAAATCTATCAAAGTATCCACCATTACTAGCAGTGTAAGCCTGGACAAGTCACTTAAATCAGTTTTTTTAGCTGTAAAAATGAGGATAATAATAGTACCTACCTCTCTCTCTCTCTCTCTCTCTTTCTCTTGTTTCAGCACCTACTTCTTAGGATTGTTGTGAAGATTAATGAAATGAGATAATATTTATTAAGGGCTTTTTGAATTTTAAAGCATTAGCTATTATCAGTATTAATTAATGCTAAGTACTAATATTATTGTTGCTTTTCCTGGGGATTTTGAAGAGGAAGAAGTGAAGTTCTATGATGCAATTAAATATTCATCAATCAAAAGAATCTTGAAAAAGTCAATTATCATCTTCAAGCAATTTGACATTAGTATTAGATAAAACAGAAGGCTACTAACTCAAAAGGGGAAAAATTCCTTATCCAACAAAAGTGGCTGAGAAAATTGGAAAATAATATGGCAGAAATTAAATTTATACTGACATCTTATATCTTTATAAGATAACAAGTTTCAAATACATACATAACCCTTATCCATTATCTATCAATGAAATATCAAATAAAAAATAGAGAAAATTCTTTATACGACAGTGCCTGGGCAGGAATTCTTAATTCAACAAGGGATACTGATAATTAGAGAAAATAAAAATTTGATTACATAAAATTTTGTACAAAATAAACTCAGCGGGAATTAGAAGTAATTAATTAGGGAAAAAAGTAGAGCAAATTTCTGTGTTAAGGACATATAAGGAATTGATACAAATATGTAAAAGCAAAGGTCATTTTTCAACAGAAAGTAGTTATTGGATTAAGATGGGCAGTACTCAAAAAATAAGTAAATGCAAGCTATCTATAGCTATGGGGCAGCTGGGTGACAGGGTAGATAGAGTAGCAGACCTGTTGTTTGGAAGGCTTATCTTCTTGAGTTCAAATGTGCCCATAGATACATACTACACAGTTGACTTTGGGCAAGTCAGTTAACTTTATTTGCTTCGGTTTCTTTATCTCTCAAATTAACTAGAGAAGAAAATGTGTCTTTGTCAAGAAGACTCCAAATGGATCATAAAGAGTTGGATATCACAGAAAACAACTGAACAACAATAAATCTATAGCTATAAGAATGTTCTAAATCAATAATAGCAAGAGGAATACAATTAAAATAATTCTGACATCTCAGCTCACACTCATCTCATTGGCAAATATGCAAACTGCAAATGTTGATGTTGCTATGGAAAACCAGACATACCAAGATACCGTTGGCTATAAATTGATCCAACCATTATGGAAAACAACTTGGAATTATACCCCAAAAGCCATAAAATTGTGTATATTCTTTGACTTTGGAAGTTAGGTAATGCAGTGGATAAAGCAACTGGCTTGAGATTAGGTAGGCATCTTTATAAATTCAAATCCAATTTCAAATATTCACTCAGCTTTGTGATCCTGGGCAAGTCACTTAATCCCATTTGCCTCAGTTTTCCTTATCTGTAAAATGAGCTGAAGAAGGAAATAATTAACCATTCCAGTACCTTTGCCAAGAAAACCCCAAATGAGGTCACAAAGAGTCAGACATGACTGAACAATTGAATAAAAACAACAATTTTTTTTTATTAAGGGTACTCATACACAAACCTGCACATACACATATGTGCAGGTATGTGTGTGTGTGAATCTCAAGGAGGTCAAAAGAGAAGGAAAGATCCTATATATATTTAAAATATTGTAGCTGCTTTTTTCTAGTAGTAGAGTATTAGAAACACAGAAGAAGCCCATCATTTGGGAAACTGATTAACTAAATTATGGTTTATACATATAATAGAATATTATTATACTGAAAAAATGTTAAATATCAATTCTAAAGAATCCAGAAATCTCTTACAAACTGATTCAGAGCAAAATAAGCAGAATCAGAACAATAAACATAATTACCACCATAACGTAAAGAAAAACAACACTGAAAAACTCTAAACTCTCATCCAGGCAGTGATTCATGTTGAGCTCAAAAGACTAATGGTGAAGCCTCCTACCTCCTAATAAAGAGGTAGCAGGCTAGAGAAGAAGAATGAGGTCTATGCTTTTAGACATGATCAATGTGTTGATTTGATGAACTATACTTATTTGATATAAGGAAGGGATCTATTTTGGGGGTGGGGGAGAGTTGGTGAGAAATAATAATAATATAAAGAAAAACAAAAAAGAGAATCCACAAAACATTTTTCTTAAAGTGTTTCCCATTTACCATTTGTAGGGATGTGTGGTAAGTCCCATAATGGATAGCAAAGAAAATACTTTGTTGTCAGATTGCAGAAGCAGCATGGTATAATGGAAAAAGCACTTGGAAAAAAAAAACCCCAAGATACCCGGATTCTCATCCCATCTCTGTCATTAACACCATTGTGACTTTCAGCAATCCTTACACTTCAGTTTACTCATCTGTGCAATTGAAGGAAAGAAACATAAGACTATAGATTTGGATCTGGGAAACTATAATACCTTCATTTTACAGATGAGGAAAATGAGAGCCATGAAGATGAAGAGCTTTACCAAAGATTAATTAAATGATTTCTAAGGTTCCTGCCAGTCCTGTGACTCTGGAAGGACCAAGTAGAGGAGACTTCCTAGAAAAGGTGGTTGATTGGATTAAACCTTAAAGAATGAATTGGGTATAGATGGATATAGATAATAATAGAAGGAATCCTTGGGTGGAGAAGTGGGCTTATGGAGATTGGATTTGAAGCAAGAAGAGGACTCCCTTGGACTCTCCCCTTGCACTTTAGCCCCATGACATGAGCTTTTTTTTTTTTTTTTTTTTGCCGGCCAGACCTCAACCTGGACACCTACTATCATTTGTGTGACTTTAAGCAAGTAATCTCCCTCAAACTTCTCATCAGTTGTCATAGATTTAACTAGACTTCTATGCTGATGACTCTCAAATCTATCTTGTTCTGTTCTCTCCACTGATCTCTAATCTTGCATCTTCAACTATCTCAAATTAGACATCTCAAATTAGATCTCCAACAGACATTTTAAGCCTAATATGTATAAAATAGAAATGATTATTTTCCCCTAATCCTTCTCCCATTCTACCTTCTCTATTAATATAGATGGCAACACCATCCTCCTAGTCCCACAGGCTTGCAACCTAAGTGTTATCCTCAACTCCTTACTATCTCTCACCCACCATATCTAATCTGTTGTCAAGGCCTGTCGATTTTACTTTTATAACATCTCTTGAATAAATCCCCTTCTGTCCTCTGACTCAGTCACCTCAGATTCTTGTAATAGTCTGTTGGTAGGTCTAACTGCCTCAAGTCTCTCTCTACTCCAAAGCATCCATCATTCAACCACTAAAGTGACTTTAAAAAAATATTTAATAAGAGCTTTTTATTGTCAAAATGCATGCAAAAATAGTTTTCAACATTCACCCTTTCAAAACCTTGTCTCCAGAATTTTCTAATTTCTTCCCTCTCACCCCTTGACCTAGACAGCAAGTAATCCAATACAGGTTAAACATGTGCAAAACTTCTATACATATTTCCACATTTATCATGCTGCACAAGAAAAATCAGATCAAAAAAGGGGGCATGGAATAAGAAAGGAAAAACAAAGCAAGGAAACAAAAACAAAAAAGTGAAAATGCTATGTTGTGATCCACATTCAGTCCTTTATAATCCACTTTCTAGATGCAGATGGCTCTCTCCATCACAAGTCTATTGGAATTGTCCTGAATCATCTCATTGTTGAAAAGAGCCACATCCATCAAAATTGATCATCTCATAATCTTTATGTTATTGTGTAATATTCTATTCACTTCACTCAGCATCAGTTCATGTAAGTTTCTCCGGGCTTCTCTGAAATCATCCTGCTGATCATTCTTATAGAACAATAATTTCCCACACCATTCATATACCATAATTTATTCAGCCATTCTCCAGCGGATGGGCATCCACTCAGTTTCCAGTTCCTTGCCATGACAAAAGGGGCTGCCACAAACACAAACATTTTTGCACATATGGGTGAAGTGAAATTTCTAAAGCACATGTCCAATCATGTCACATCTATACCTCTACTTAATATGCTCCAGTGGTTTCTACTGCCCTCAGGATCAAATACAAAATCCTTCACTTGGCAAATAAAACCCTTCAGAATCTAGCTCCTTCCTACTTTTCAAGTCTTCCTGTACCTCATTCCCTGCAATGTACTTTTCACTCCAGTAACACTGGTCTCCTC
This sequence comes from Sminthopsis crassicaudata, assembly GCF_048593235.1. NCBI lineage: Eukaryota > Metazoa > Chordata > Mammalia > Dasyuromorphia > Dasyuridae > Sminthopsis > Sminthopsis crassicaudata. The sequence continues at coordinate 86,141,133 of NC_133618.1, read as the reverse complement.
CAGGAAAAGGAAACACAATCTCTAAGTTCTGGTCATTTTTTCTGCCTCTCCCCCATGTCTAGAACTCAATCTGAATGCTTTCCATTATCTGTTCCACCGACTGGCTGCCCTATCTTCCTTTAAGAACCTATTCATATCTCACCTTCTACAGGAAACCTTCCCCAACCCCTCTTAATTCCAGTGCTTCTTTCCTTATTTTTTATTTATCTTGTATTTTGTTTTGCATGTTGTTTCCCCCATAGACTATAAGCCTCTTGAGGTCAGGGACTATTTTTGCTTCTTTTTATGTTCTAATTGCTTAGCACAGTATGTAGCCCATTTTGTTGTTATTCCCTTGCATCTGACTTTGTGACTCCATTTGGGGTTTTCTTGGCAAAGAAGCTGGAGTGGTTGGCCATTTCCTTCTCCAGTGGAGCAGGCAAACTGAGGTAAAATGACTTGATGAGGCTCATGGAGCTATTGAGTGTCTGAGGTAAGATTTGAACTTGAGTTTTCCTGCCTCCAGGCTCAGTACTTGATCCAGTCTACCCACCGAGGCACCTAAGTGCCTTCACCTGACACCTAGGAGGCATCTAATAAATGCTTATATCTATTAAATTAGAGTGTTGACCTAGATAGCCTCTGAGGTCTTTTCCAGCTCTAGGATTGGGATCTACTAATTTTTCTGGGAATCCCAAGCTCACTTTAGAGAGAAGATCAGAAGTGTTCCACTTCCTTTCCTTCCCTCAACCCACTCTCACTATCTTATCAGGAGGATATAATATCTACACTGAAATATATGGAGAGCAAAGATAAGGAAAAGTCTCTAAGAAAATAGGGGGAAGGAGAGAATTTCTTCCTCTAGATATTTAAGGAGAGACTACACAAAGGGGGAAGGAAGGGAAAGGGACTGGAGGAAAAGAATCTGTGTAGACAGATTGGAAGATGGAGAAACAGGAAAGAGGGAGATGAATGAGCAGGCTGTGACAATAGTCTCAGTGAGAGGTGATGGGGATCTGAACAAGAAGGATGACTACATGAATGGAGAAGAGAATGAATATACGGTGCAACTGATTAGATGTGGAGTATAAGGGAGAGAGAAGAGGCAAACATGATGATTAAGAGGATTTTGGTGGCATCTACAGAAATAGGGAAGTTGGGTCTTTGAGATAATGTGATAAATTTAATTTTGGATATATTGAGTTTGAGGATGCCAGTGGGCATCCATGTGATGGTGTCTAACAGGTAGATGAAGGTGCTAATTAGAGAGAGCTCAGGAGAGATGAAAGCCAGTATATACTGATTTTTGGAGGGATAATTGGCTCATGGAAGCAAAGACATCTCCAACGGAAAGAGGGCCCAAGACAATCTCAGGCAACACTAATACTTAAGGAGGAGGACATGCATGCTATACCACTAGTTCAAGACATGGGCAAAGAAATAGGAGAGCCAAGAAAAAAAGCAGTATTGTGGAAGCTGAGGAAGAAACAGTATCTGGATGGAAAGGTTGATGGTAATGTCAAAAATTTTGAAAGCATGTCAAAAAGAAAAATTGATAAATTTTGTTTAACTTATTGATTGGTGTATTAAAGGAAATTTTCTATATAGTACTACGTGTGTGTATATTGTGAGGGCGTAGATACAAGGGGAGGGGAGGCATTCAGTAATAAATGAGAAGGGTAACATTTTCATAGGTTGAAAACATCTTTATTGCTTCATCCTAGTGCTCAGAAACTGCTAGTTAGAATCTTCTTCTAACTTTACTCTGCTCAGCCTTGATCTTAATGTAATTAGTCTCCTTGCCATAGCTGGCAAGAATTATTATTCTCATCTTTCTGAAATTTGCTTCTCTAGAGCTGCTATGAAATTTGGGGTTTAGGTAAATCTTTTCCTTTTACAGCTCCTACTCAACTGATATTGGAATAATTTACCCCCAGGCATACTATGAGAGAGATTCCAAATGTCTAAAAGTCAGTGCTAGCAAGGAAGGAAATGCAAGAGAAGGGAAGTATATCCAGGAACCCTGGTAAAAACCTAGTTAGTTGGGACCCTATTCTAAGTGGGGACCCTCTTGTTATGGGCCAGAAGTTCTGGCCTGTAACACTCTCTACCAATATTAAGTAGGGATAAATATTTTTGATAAAATTATGTCTTGTCACCCGGAAAGCTGCATTCCAAATATCAGCTAGAAGTCTCATTTTTCAGATGCAATACCCTACCCCCTTTCTGCCATGGGGAAAGGGGGATGACCATAGAACTATTCAGAGTTTATCCCACAATTAAAAGCATCGAAAAGTGCTTTCGGTGCTAAGCTACCATTCGACCAAGAACAGACAGTATATTTTCAATCTCCAAAACCCAAAGAATGAGTCACCTTGTCCTTGGAGTCCGAAGAAATTTCCAGCAGAGTTCTGGGCACATGCTCCTGGGGACCATCTGTATAGACTTATTTAGCTTTGATACTTCTTTGTATGAGTCTTATTTGCTTTACAAAATTCAAAGTAATTTACAAATCTTTGTTTCTGTACCCCATAGAAGAATATTTTGTGCAAAATAGGTACTTTTAAAATGTTGAATTAAAATTGAAGTAGCAAAAGTCTGATCTTTCTATAGAGAGTTGAGTGGTCTCTAGCTGTTGGGATCCCAACATTAAGTAGGTATTTGAATCTTTGATGTTTTTAGCAAAACAAAGAAATGGTCTCATTCAAGTCCCTGAAGATACCTAAAAATGTTGAATTAAATAAAATGTATTTTCATTTACCTACAAGTGACATTGCTCAGCCCTTTTATGTCTATGCTGAAAGGTTAGAATGATTCTTCAGGGTGCATAAACGTAAGACTATAATTTATTCTTAGAGTTTTAGAGGTCATCTTATTGCAGATACATGTATGTTTACTACTCACAATAGGTGCTAAGCCTCAAACAAAAGGGCAAAAGCCAGAATGATAATAACAAAACAGTGCACCCATATATACAAGTCAACCCTAGCACAAATATATACAGTGTTTGTGGGGAAAATTCAGTGTAAACTTAGCTAGAACTTAGAAGGGAAGTCTGCATGTCCCAGGATAAGTCACAGAATAAATGTTTTGAGGCTCTTAATTTCTTTAAGAAATAATCTATACCACAAGTCACTTGTTGGCCAAGATCATTCCTCTTCTGAGCCTTTCTGCTCAGAACCAAGATACCTCTCTGATATTCTTATGGGGCTAAAGCAGTGATAAGCTCTTTCAGCACACAGTACCTTAAGCCTGGGATCTGCAAAACTTTTAGGTTTGCTCACTTGGCTCAAACTGAGCAGCCTTACATTCTTGCAAGAAAGTAGTTTACTTAAATGTAGGATGTATAAAACTATTTATAGCTCTATACTTGGGAGAGTTTTCCTTATCTAAGGCTATAGAGGGCAATAAAAGGAAATAAAGACAAAGTTCTGAAGGATTTGTCCTCTCTCAAATTGTAGATGGCACAAAAGGAGCCAGGCAGCCTTTTCTCCCAGTTAGTTCTTCAAATAGCAGAGGATTCTGTTTTGTCTGAATAGCTGCCAGCATTCCCTCCAATCAGATCAGCTCCCTTCATCCACTTCAGAGCCTGTCTGTCTCTAGTCAGCTGATGTCAGCTCAGAAATTGCTATTATCTTCTTCTATTTCCACTCTGCTTTTCTTGACTTCTCAGCTCCATTGGTTTCTGGCTTCTCTTTGAATTGCTTAATGTTGTTTTTTTTTTTAATGATGGCCTTTTAATTTCCAAGATTCTCTGTCTTTCTTCTCTTACATCAAAACCCCCTTATGTGTAATGACCTATTTCTGTCATAGGTTGAAAAACCCCAAATCCAAATTTTGTCATGTGTGATACAAATGGTCAAAAGATAATTTCCCAGGAGACCTAAAATACTTCATTAATTCAGAATTCTCCAACAATAAATTTCCAAACCCTAAAAATATGTAATTTACAACTGGAATATTGAAGTAAAATTAAAGTAGCTCAAGCCAGATTCGCTTTTATTATAATTAATAAATTCAATTTGGCTTCTGAAGTTTAGTCAGTGGTTCATCTCACTTTTTCTTTTCTTGCTGCCTCTTTTGTCTAGTTATTGATATTCCACATTCCCCCAAATTAAGTAGCAAAAGCCATCCTCTCTGAGTCTTTCTTTTGTTTCTTTTGTTTTTTTTTGTTTTGAGGCTGGGGTTAAGTAACTTGCCCAGGGTCACCCAGCTAGGAAGTGTTAAGTGTCTGAGACCAGATTTGAACTCGGATCCTCCTGAATTCAAGGCTGGTGCTGCTCTATCCACTGCGCCACCTAGCTGCCCCCCCGCTGAGTCTTTCAACCTTGATTTTTCTCCTGGTATGCTCTCTTTTGAAGTTGGCTTTGGAGCATATGTGGCACATGTAAATTTGTATTTGAGAAATAAAGCTATCTTTACCATACATCAATACTTTTGTCCCCACAGACTTGCTTTCTCTCATGTCCCCTCAGAAGTGGTTGTGTCTTCCCTTAAACTGCAATCTCTGTGATCCTCACATAAATGTCCATTGCTTTGTCTTTTAATAAACAAAATGCCCACATATGAAAAGAGAGGAACCTTAAAATTGGTAAACAAAACAAAACAAAACAACAAATAAAATGAATAAACAAATAAAAAACACCGCATGTATTTACACTTACTATGCATATCTCCATTCCCTTTTGGATGACTCACCTTTTGATTCTTCAAAGATTGCAGTGTTCTATAATTCATAGATATATAATATTAAAAGACAGTGATGTTAAGAGGATGCAGTTTCTTTCAGAGAGAAACATGGAGTCAATGGAAATGTGCAATTTCCCAAATGCATTTCCACCCACTCTCTTCCTCCTATTCAATTCCAGGCCCAGATCATTATCAGTCCAAGGTGTGTTTACTGATGGAAAAGCTCTAAGCTTTTTATAATATATTCTAAGTTGAATCATAGGTGTTCTTCAGCCACTTGGTTTTTCCTGTGTAGATAGGAAAGTTGAACTCATTTGTGGTTATGGCTTTTATTTAGGAAGTTTTGCATTGTTTCATGACTTTGGTGTAGTCCACACAATATTGTCTACAAATAGGAACATCCAGAGGGCCTCACCATCTCTGGGAAATCTCTTTGCTATTTGTACTCTGCACAAGATATTCTTTGGCAAATATTTCTAGTTAGCATATATCTCCTGTTTTATGACTCCCTCCATATTAATAATGAAAAGATTGTAGATAGGGTGTGTCAGTATAACAACTGACTCTCTGAAAAAATAATGTATGCTTGGCACATTTTTAAAGTTAAATCTGTCCTGTTGACATTTTCTTCATCATTTGCTTAAGTCTAGACAATCAACAAAACAAAAAATCAAGCCCTGGATTTGTAGCATTTGCTGATTTCTGACATGTAAATGTTCACATTTATGCATCAACTCTCCCAAGTTGGTATGAGCTGTCTCCAGCACATTCCTGATTATACAACACAGTAATCTCTGTTGTTGCATCTTTTAAGGAATCTTATGTGGTTTTTTAATATATGCATGGAGACATCTTGTTCTAGAGCATTTAAAGCAGAATTTTTCAATTTACATCGTCAAATTACACACACACATACACACACACAAAATCAACAAACTAGTCCAGTGTGAATTTGAATTCTTGTTACTTTTAAGTCAATTCTGTAACTAATCCGTGATCTGCTTCAGACCATTGTAAAAATTTGTCATTTCCTTTTCATATCTTCACCAAGGATACATGTGAAAACTGTGACTTTATAGAAATGAAAATGCAGGAATTTGTATTAGTAGTAATTGATGTCTTTTAATACACAACCCAATAAAAGAAGAAAAATGTACACCATTTGTCAAACCAAATATTCTTTCCTAAAAAATAAAGTCCATCAGAAAAGATGAATTCTAAGTTTAAAAGGCTCCCTTTTACTATGTCCACAAGCATTACCATCCTCATCCTGCTCTATGTGTGGGCTTTTACTATTCTTATTCCTTAAGGCATTAATCAATTACCTGTAGTTCACATTTGGTAATTATCACATTTTTGCCTTGTACCAGTAGTTGTGTTTTTATAGATTTATAAAATTTTGAACCTGTTAAGTGGCACAGTAGATCACCTAATTACATTTCATAGGATCATAAGGTCATAGATTCAGACATGGAAGAGACCATCAAATCCAACCCTTTCATTTTTATATTGGCAAGGTAAGCGACTTACACAGGATCTCATAGCTAATAAATGAGGTCTGAGGCAGGATTTGAATTTAAATCTTTTTGATTTCAAGTTCAGCTGACCATACTACCTACTGTACTGTTTGGCTACCTAATTTGATATATAACCTGAATGTCATGTAGAATTCCTAGGCCCCTGAACTCTTAGCAACTGAATAAATTTCTCTCTTAGGGAACTTCTCTTTAATGACCTATTTTGGCTCATGTTACCCCCCAAAAAAGACAATACTAGGAACATCTGGCTTTAACTCAGTTTTGGCCCTTGCAGAGAGGACATCATTTTCCCTACAATTGGAAAACTCCTAAAAAGCATTTGAACATAAAACATGTTTATCATTCCACATACAATGAACAGAGAGGAGGGTTATAACCAAGTCCAGAAAGCAAGAAAGTAGTTGCTGCTTCTTCAGGTTTCTTTTTTGGGGCCACAATCAAACTTCCATTTGCACAAGAAGCAAATGGCCAGCTTCAGATCCATTTAACTGGAGTAATAATGCATTTTCAATGTGCATAAAGAGCTTCATTGAAAGCAAAGAACTTTACGGGCTAGCAGCCCTGCTTTCTTGCCAGCCCCTTTCTCTTTGACAATTTAGATGCAAGCTATGGGGAGGATTGTGGGAGAGGGTGAGAATCTTGATCAGAGCTCAGCTCCCTCCTAATCTCTCATGAAATAGGCAATAGGAGAGAGAAAATGGCAGGTTTTAGGGACCAAATTCAGAAAAAGAAATGAAAACCTTTTAATCAGCCACAGAACCAAAGAACAGACTGTGACTCCCACAAAATATTGTCAACAATCAATCAGTGTTTATTTTGGACCTACAAATTGCTTAGAAATATAATAGGTGTTTGGTGGTGGTGGGCACACAAAATATAAGACATGGTTTCTGTTGCCCAAAGTTCACAATTTATTTGGGAAATAAGACACATACACTTCTCTATGAACTTGCTTTCTTTTGTGAATAGCCCAATATTCTTCCTGAAGATTTCCAAGCCTTCACACCTCTCTGTAGCCTCTCCATACTCAGCAGAATCTCTATTTATTCTAAATTACCTTTTTGGGCCACTTGACTCTGAATAGTAAGTGTTCTTTTCCCATTCCTTCTTTTAGGACCTAACAGCTTCCCTGACATTTGTGTATTTTTACTTCCACACACTAGATACTAAGGCAGGACTAACAGCTAGATTCCTTCCACAGCGAATTCCCTTGTATTTTGCTTCCCACATCTATCACTTCTGCACAAAAGCTGGTTAGTTTCCCTGGTTTCTTGTGTCATTCTTTTGGAGTACAAGCTTCTAGGAGGTCCACTCTCTGGACTTATTTTTGTGCATCAATTGAGATCTCTAAGTTAATATGATTAGATCCATTAAGTCATTAGCTTAAGGTCCTTAGAGGTCCTCTATTTCTGCCCCAATATTTTCACATAAGGAAAAAACAGCTCAAAGAACTAAATAAGTTTTCCAAGGTTACATAGAATGGGAGAGAGCTGATCACTATGAATTCTACATGCTACATCTATCTGTCTATCTGTCTATCTATCTATCTACACATACATACAATCATACATATACCTATCTATACTTACATATACATATATTTTACATGTGTATGTGTGCATATCTTTTTCATATGCACAAATATATGCCTAGATACGTATTTTATTTCTGGTTTTCGCCATGTGATGTTTTTTTAGGTTCTTCTTGTTAAGAATTTGGGTGCATTCTCTTTTTTTTTACCTGAAGCATTTAGCTGGAGATCATTCTATTCCTACTATCCCTCTCCCAAACTGCTACTCTACAATCCCCAGTGGATGAAACCACTATGATTGTATTGTGTTTGCTTTCAGAGAACTTGAGGAGCAGATCCCTGTGGTAAATACTAGTCTCATCATTCAGTTTCTTGGTGCCTTATCCTTCCTCGCCTATAAAATGGGAATAATAACAGATATGTACAGCTGCTCAAATGAAACATGCCAGATCAACAGTTTATGATGTATGATTTATGGCTGTCACTCAGTTCTGGTTCTTAGGTAGGTAGGGCCCTCAGCTATCGAAGGCAATGCACAAAGGTTAAAGAATCTTCCCACAATTAATCAAGAAGGTAATTTGTCCAAATCAGTTTCCTTTATCATTATATATATTTTTATTATTATAAAAGCTTTTCATTGTCAAAACATATGCATGGATAATTTTTCAACATTAATCCTTGCAAAACCTTGAGTTCCAATTCCTCCCCACTTCCCTTATCCCCTTCCTCGGATGGCACAGTCCAATATATATTAAACATGGTAAAAATATATTTTTAAATGTTTTATTTTCAAAAAAACGCATTGGTAGTTTTTCAATCTTGCAAAACCTTGTATTTCAATTTCTCCCACCCTTCGTTACCCTCCAGATGGCAAGCAGTCCAATATATGTTAAACATGGTAGAAATATATATCCTCATGTTCTAAAAACACAAATATGAATTTTAGGTGAGTAGTTATTTTTTAAAAGGTTGTCACTTTGAGGGGCAGCTAGGCGGTGCAGTGGATAGACATTGTGTGACCCTGGACAAGTCACTTAACCCCAATTGTCTCAGCCAAAAAAAAAAATCAGAGTCCAGGAATTAGGAGGCAGCTAGGTGGTACAGTGGATAGAGCACCAGGCCTGAAGGCAGGAGGACCTGAGTTCAAATCCCGACCTCAGACACTTAACATTTCCCAGCTGTGTGACCCTGGGCCAGTCATTTAACGCCAACTGCTTCAACAACAATAAAATAAATTAAGAAAGGTCACTGTGAGAATTTTTCCGCTTTTTTCCAGAACTTTCTGCCTGACCCCTTCCCAGTGGCAGACCCCCGATTCTCATACAGCCTTAGACCAGCCCAGAGGCACGGAGGGCAGCGGCTCCTTTGCTGAAACTAATGTCTAAGCGTACTTGCAGCGGTTTTTCCAGTAAATACCCCCAGTAGTCAAACTCCAGTAGCAGGAAGGCCGCACACCTCCATAGAGCCTTTTAATTCCTACTCGGGCCCTTACAGAGGGCATTTCACCAAAAGGAACGGGAAAGCATTGGCCCAATTAGCATCTGTGATGTGAGATCTAAAAATGACCCCAGAACAGGTCCAGTAAACAAGATTGCGTAAGCCTGGCCGGGCTGCGCGGCGGCTCCGGAGCGCCACCTTGAGCGCGGCCGCGGGAAGTGCTTGGGAAACTCTCTCTGGCTTACCTGGCCGGGCGGCCGTTTCTGGGAGCCGGCCGGCGCGGAGGGCGTTCAAAGGAGCTCCCCTGGGAAAAGAAAGTGTGAGAATACGGAATCACGTCGGATAATAGATGTGTCAGATAAAGAATCACGGGGAGGGGAATCAAACAAAAGGCATGTTTCTGTTAGGGAAATTTGGGGCCAAATAAAGAAAAAAGGTGGGTGAAGTTGCGGCCGGTCCGCAGCCGGCTTGGCTCATGTGGCCGTTTCCGAGCCCGGGAGAGGGGACGGACCCCGCGTTCGGGCCAAGGCTCTGAACCGCGCGCCACGCAGCCTAAGGTCTCCCGGCAGTTTATCTCCCTCTTTGCGGGGTGAGTCATGGCAGGAATAATCCCAAAGCAGAGGCTCTTCCCAGAGCTCTCCGCTCTGGGATTCCTCTGGGGGCACGAAATTACTTTTGTCTGAGGCTAATTTAGAACGAAGTTCCGCGGCAGTACGAGGGAAGAGTCCGTCCCCCGAAGGCTTTCTGGGTGGCGGGAGAGACGGGAATCCAGACTGTTTTTCCCCTCCAGATTAATAAGAATTAGACCGAAAGTGTAGCCTTGATCCCAAATATGTGACAGTTTATACTGTGCACAGGCTTCTAATGCTCTTTTGTGATGGGCCGTCCGCCTCCTTTCTTCCAAGAGCCCTCAGGATCCCCAGAAGAGAGGGCGAGGGTTGCTGACAGGGAGCTGGACGTGTTTGGGGGAGTTAATGACCTGGAAATCCTGCCAACAGGGACAAGGGGCAAGGAGGGGCCCGCTCAGTGCTTCGGGCACTTTCCTCCTCCCTTTCCCCTTCCCCTGCCCACTGCAGGCCGCGGGGAGAGAACCGAGCCCGCAGCCGCCAGCCAGGTCCCGTTTTTAGTTTACCAGCTCTCCAGATGCCTGGGATGCTATGGAAGGTTTAACCTGAAACTGACGTGATATTGATCACGTCTAGACCTTCAATTAGGAAGCAGATTGAGTTCAATTTCTTGGAATCGCTACTTGTGCTAGTTAGCAACATAATTACAGGATCAGAGATTCAGGGCTAGGAACTTGAGAGATATCCTAGCCCAATCCCCTCATTTAATTTAAATTTTAAATGTTGTAGTTTTGCCTTTTTAGATATCACTGTCACATTTGCCCCTATAGAACTCTTATTATAAAGTACAGTTAAGCAAAATGAACCAATGTATTGATCATTGATTAACCCACATTCCATTATCTCTCTATTGAGGGGGTCATAGGAATGTTTCATCTTATAGACGTTTTTAGCCTTTCTCTGTATCATCAGCTCTTGACGTAATGCTGTTCACACAGTAAGTGTTTAATAAACGCTCATTTAAAAAAAATTTAAAAAGAAATGCTCATTGACTGATATATTTTAGTATAATTTTGATTGTTATGTATTGTTCTATTCTGCTTACTTTCCTCTGTATCTTTACAAAATTATTCTTTGCCATATTATCAGAGAGTGGTTTTCTTCTTGTCTTTCTTTATATTCTTACTGCTTAGCACAGTGCCAGGAACATAATATATACTTATTTCACTTCCCAATTTTCTTTAAATATTTTCTATTATTCCTTATGGAAAAAAAAAGTCCATTACATTCATATACTACAATTCATTCAGACATTCCTCTGTTTATATTTTTGTTACTTCAAAAAAGTGTTGTTATGAGTATTTTGACATATTTTGGACTTTTTTTCCTTCTGTTTTTGGCCCCTTTGAGGTAAATGCCCACTAGTGGTCACTGGGTTTAAGTTATGACCAAGCATATTGTAGTCCCAAAATTTTTTCAAAGATGATTAGAAAAGAGACTTCATCTGAACCAGCTACACCCAGCAAAAGAACTCTGGGAGACGACTATGAACCACTACATAGAATTCCCAATCCCTCTAATTTTGTCTGCCTGCATTTTGGATTTCCTTCACAGGCTAATTGTACACTATTTCAAAGTCTGACTCTTTTTGTACAGCAAAATAACTGTATGAACATGTATACATATATTGTATTTAACTTATACTTTAACATATTTAGCATGTATTGGTCAACCTGCTGGGGTGGGGAGAAGGAGGGAAAAAATTAGAACAAAAGGTTTGGCAATTGTCAATGCTGTAAAATTATTCATGCATATATCTTGTAAATAAAAACTACTAATTAAAAAAAAAAGAAAGAAAAGAGACTTCATGGACCCACCAACAATGAATTCGTAATCTGTGTTTTCATAGCTCCTCTAACACAAAATATTTCCAATATTTATTATTTTTGTCAATTTGCTAGGAATGATGTGAAACTTCAGATTTGTTTTAATAAACATATTAGTGGTTTGGAAAATCTGTTCAGGTTATTAATGATTGCTAATTTTCTGAAAACTGTTCCTATAATTGTACCATTTATCTAGTGGAGATTAATTCTTTTTCTTCTGTTTGTATTGGTGCCCTATATATGTCTATATACTACATAGAGAATTGATATCAACATAAAAGAAAAAAAATATCAAAACAAAAGTGTATTAGATCTTTACCAGTGATACTCAGTGTGAATATTTTCCCCAATCAACAATTTCTCTTTGCTGTAGGCCTATTAATTTTGTTTATTCAAAAGCTTTTTAATTTCATTAGATTAGAATTAATTGAAGTTTGACCTAGTGGCTAAAGGGATGGCCTGGGAGTCAGAGAGCCCTGGGCCCAAGTCCAATCATTTATACATTGCTCCCCCAGTGTTCCACTTAATTCTAAGAGCATACATTTAAAATAAGTTACTGAACAATTAAGTAAAAGGAGTTTGCATATTAAAAAAATTCTCACAGAAATAAAATCATGTTGCTATTCAATTGTTTCAATAGTATTTGACTTTTCGTGATCCCATTTGGGGTTTTCTTGGCAAAGATAATGCCGTTTCCTTTTCCAGCTCATCTGACAGATGAGGAAACTGAAGTAAGCAGGATTAAGTGACTTGCCTAGGATCACACAATTAGTGGCTAAAGCCAAATTTAAACTCCTGAATATGACCTTGATTCCAAGCCCAAAGGTAGACAAAAACCGATCAGGCCAAGAAAATTTTTTAAATTGTCTATTTTGTGTTTTGTGAACTCTTTCTTCCTTGTTTCAACTCATTTTGGCTTTTTTTTACAAATGAGGAAACAGACTCAGAAAGGTGATTTATTTGACACTGTGTGTCAAGCACCATGCCTTTAAGCACTTTACAATTATTATTTCATTTGATCCTCAGGGCAACCCTGGGAAGTACATACTATTGTTATTACCATATAGCAGATGAAAAAACTGGGGCAAATAGGTTAAATGACTTGGCCAGGGTCACACCACACAACTATTAATTTTAGAGACAGAATTTGGATTCAGGTCTCCATGACTAAAGATTAAGCAATTTCCTATGGTTTTTTCCTATTTCTGTGTCAAAGAACCAGGAAGAATTGGCTCTGTGTAACTTAAGAGAACATACATTTCTGCCTCAGAATCCAGTTTTCTCTCCCTTTGGACTTCCAGTAAGTCAGAGAGGAAAGATTTCTTCCTTCCCTTTCCCCACAGTGGCAATGACAACTGCAAACACTTATGCTTGCCTAGGCAATCCTGAGTCCCTGAAATTCTTCTTCTGTCTCTGTATTTATCACTCTGAGCAAAGGTCAATCATGAGTGATCCTGAGAAACAGATATTCTCAGCTTTGGTGACTGGCTACCTTGTGGGTCTGAGAGCTCCTTAGTTCTGACCACAGTGGGAAATGGTTCTTTTCATGACATGTTTCTTGGAGGAGAAATTGACCAATTATTATTTTTTTTCTCCAGCTCATTTTTTAGTTATGGTATTTTATTTTCCCAAATACATGCAAAGATAGTTTTCAGCATTTACCTTTGCAAAACTTTAGGTTCCAAATTTTTCTCCCTCCTTCCCCCCATCTTCCTCCCCAAGACAGCAAACAATCTAATATAGCTTAAACATGTGCAATTCTTTTAAAACATATTTCCATATTCATCATGCTGCACAAGAAAAATTAGATTAAAAGTGAAAAAAAATGAGAAAGAAAAAAAAAAACAAATAAACAATAAAAAGGGAAAATACTATGCTTTGATCCACATTTAGTCCCCAAAGTCTCCATCCAGCTTGAATGTAGATGACTCTCTCCATCACAAATCTATTGGAATTGGCTTGAATCACCTCAATTTTGAAAAGAGCCAAGTCCATCACAGTTGATCATCACATAATCTTATAAGGTTTTTGGGGGCAGCTAAGTGCCACTATAGTGCATAGAGGTCAGGAAGAGTTGTTCAGAGGTTTGTTCACTGTGTGACCCTAGGCAAGTCATTTCACTTGTTTGTCTTAGTTTTCTTATCTGTAAAAATGAGCTGGAGAAAATAATGGCAAATCACTTCAGTTTCTTTGCCAGTAAAATTCCAAATGTGGTCACAAAGAGTCAGAAATAACTGAACAAGAATAAGAGGCCTTTATTTCTCAAGAAGAAGATAATGAATGGGATAGGTTATGGTTTCAGATGTTTTTTTTTTATTAATGCACATTTTGAGTTCTTTTGCATCTTAAACATTATTTTTGTAAGAAGAAATAAAAACCTTTTTATCTTATATACATATTGTATTGACTACTTATTCTAGAAAGCATCCTTTTTACCTACATTTTGAGGAGATACTAGAAATGATCCTTAACTAAGCCTAGTTTTTGGAGATTTTTTTTCTATAGCTATTCTAGGATGGAGGCAATGAGAGAGACAGAGACAGAGAGACAGAAACAGAGCCAGGGAGACAGAGACAGAGATAGAGACACAGAGAGAAAGAAAGAACATTATCTAGCCTAATTCCTTGAGTCAGTGCTGCTAGAATTTAGTCACTTAACTTCCTGAATTTCAATTTCTTTATCTACAGACTAAAGGGATTCAACTAAAATTTCCCTAAAATTCATTGTAAAGGGTTTCTTCATGTTGCTAATATTTGTCTTATTAATATTTTTATAGAAGATTTCTATCAATTGATGCAAATTAAATAAAGCAGAATGAGATCAATTTAAAATTTCTATAAAGTATAAATGAAAAGAACACTAATAAGAATCTGAACCCTGAGGAATTTTTGAAAACCAAACCAAAAAAATTACTAGATTCAGAGAAAAGATACTGAAACCTAACTTTGCCTCTCTTAGCAGAGTAACTGATAACTAACTACAAGGGCAAAATGTTCTGTGTGGTCAGACATGGCCACAGTGTTGGTTGTTTTTGCTTGATTGTTTTCCTTTGTTATAAAGAAGGGTTCAATTTAAAGGGAGTGGACAGCGAGATAGTTCTAAAAATTACTATGATATAAAATCAGAAAGCATCAACAGAACTTACTTTAAACAAACACATCTCCATAGAGTTGGTAGTCCATATATGTCATTTGCACCATAAAATTGTATTAAATTTTCCATTTATTGCTGATGTGACCTCAGACAAAATACTAGGTATATTTAGGCAACATTTTCTCCATTCATCTCTTTAAAATAAGATATTAAAAGTTATGTAGTCTGACTTGATCATTAAAGTTCTTTTCATCTCTAAAATTCCATTATTCTGTCTGTACTTTGATTTTTTTATGTGTTCTATTCAGCACACATTATTATTAAGCAATTATGATGTCCAAGGTACTTGGTGCTGAGGAGACAGAGATAAGTAAAACACAGATCAATGTTCAAGATGTTACAACTGAATGAAGGAAAAAACACATATGTATAGCTATGTCACAAGGTGGAGTATGATGAGGAGAAAAATTATCTAGATGCCATTGCTGGCTGCCATTCCTTTTCTGCCTAGAAAGGATCCATTACTCTGGAAAAACACAATCAAGATTTGGTTCAGGCCTGGGAGAACCTGACTTCTCATGAAAAGAATTACTTTCTTTTCTCACAGTCTTTGACTTAAAACACACTCATCAGGAACAAATTGATTAAGAATTAGGTCATGTCTAGAATCTTCTCAGAAGAGTAGACAGGTATTCAGAGTACAATATGAATCATTTAGGGGATAGGTATTTATTTCTGATACACAAAAGAAATAGTTAACACAAATTATATATGCCTATTAAAAGAAAGACTTAAAATAGAATTTAGTAACTTCACATATAATTATATTTGTTCTTTTCCCAAGAGATTGATACTTAAACTTCATTAGACTATAAAGCTTTGGGACTACCAATGAGAACGTGGGGACTAAATATATATTTTCACCTTTTTTGTTGTTGTTTGCTTGCTTTTTTTTTTTCTTTCTCATTTTTTTTTTCCTTTTTGATCTGTGGAGAAGGAAGGAATTTATAGCCAAAGACAAATTAGAAAATATAATGAAATGCAAAATGAATAATTCTGATTATATTAAATTAAAAAGGTTTTACACAAACCAAACCAAATGCAGCCAATATTAGAAGGGAAGCAGTAAACTGAAAAAAAAATTTTACATCCAAGGGCTTTGATAAAGGCCTCATTTCTAAAATATATAGAGAACTGACTCAAATTTATGAGAATACACACCATTCTCCAATTGATAAATGGTCAAGGATATGAACAATTTTCAGATGAAAAAGTTCAAACCATTTCTAGTCATATGAAAAAAATGTTCTAAATCACTAATGATTAGAGAAATATAAATTAAGATAATTCTGAAGTATCACTACACACCTCTTAGATTGACTAAGATGACAGGAAAAGATAAAGAGAAATATTGGAGGGAATGTGGGAAAACTGGGACTGCTAATGCATTGTTGGTGGAATTGTGAACTGATTCAACCATTATGGAGAGCAATTTGGAATATCAAACTGTGCATATCCTTTGATCCAGCAGTGTCTTCACTGGGTCTGTATTCCAAAGAGATCATAAAAATAGGAAAAGGACCCACATGTGCAAAAATGTTTATAGCAGTCTTTTTGGTAGTGATAAGGAACTGGAAATTTCCATCAGTTGGGAAATGGCTGAATAAGTTATAGTATATTAATATTATGGAATATTATTGTTCTATAAGAAATGTTCTCTGAAATTATTTCAGAAAGGCCTGGAGAGACCTACATGAATTGCTGCTAAGTGAAATGAGCAGAACCAGGAGATCATTGCACATGGCAACAACAAGACTATACAATGATCAATTCTGATGGACATGGCTCTTTTCAACAACAAGATGATTCAGGACAATTGCAATAAACTTGTGATGGAGAGAGCCATCTGTATCCAGAAAGAAAACATGGGGACTAAACATGGATCACAGCATAGTATTTCCACCATTTTTGTTGTTGCTTGCTTGCTTTTTTTTTCTTGCTCATTTTTTTCCCTTTTGATCTAATTTTTCTTGTGCATCATGACAAATGAGGAAATATGTTTAGAAGAATTGCACATGTTTAACCTTTATTGTATTACCTCTTACCAGGGGAAGAGGTGGGGGAAAAGGAGGGAGAAAAATTTGGAACACAAGGTTTTGCAAGCGTGAATGTTGAAAACTACCTTTGCATGTATTTTCTAAAATAAAAAGTTATTATAAAAATCCTTTGTTTAAAAAATGGATTATTTTCTTCAGTCCTAATCTTCTCAACTTATTTGCTTCATTCAATACTTAACCACCATTTCTTCCTGAATATTCTCTCTCCTTAAATTTTTACTCCTCTTTGAACTTTCATTACACTATTTCTTCCTGATTTTCCTGGTTCTCCTCTTACTTGTCTGAACACTTATCACACCTCTAAGAGTAGATTTCCCCTCAAAGTTCTGCCTTAGGCCCTTTCTTTTATATGTGTATGTATGTGTGTGTGTTTGTATATGTGTGTTTCCTAGCTACACACAACCACCAGATACACTGGGACAACTCCACTTAACTCCTCTAGACAATAACAACCTCCCTGAACTTATTCCTCAGTGATTCATATACTTCTACTCCGTCATACTCACTCACCCTTTCCCAGTGATTCTGAAACTCTGACATTAAATTTTATTTCCATTCCTCTATTGACTATTCCTTTATTCCTATCTGCCTCATTTCAACCACCTCAAATAACCCAGTCTATATCTACTCTCCACTATGGTTTCTAGAAGGCCTTCTCTCTAAGTAGCAGATTGCTTTTACTTTAAATTTTTTCCACCTTTGTTCTTTTCACCTTCTAGAAGTCATTTAAATCTGACTCTTGAGGAGACAGCTTCCTTGGCTCCCCTTTCCACTTTCACTCAAAGCCTTAACTCTTTGGTGTTGGTGTGTGTGTTTTGGGCTAACTCCTCATTCTGGTGACTATTGTCTAGTAATCTTCGGGAAACACCCTTTCCTTCTTTATCATGTATAATGCCTGACTTAAAGTTTTTCCTCTTCAACTCTTGCCCTCATATTTGAGGACTTCAACATCCGTAGTAATTTTCTTTCAAACACTCCAACTTCCAATTCATCAACTTAGTCATTTCAAATGACTCTACTCTTCTATCCCCCCCACCATTATCTGCGAAGATGGGCACACTCTTACGTAAATTAACTCACAATCACTCCACATCCTAAACTTTGAAAATCTTTTATCAGATCATAATCTGTTGTCATCCTGTTTCTTCCTCCTCCTTGTCACTAGTTCCAAACCCTGTCCAAAACTGAACTCATCATCTTTCCCCCCAAACTCTCTGCTCTGCTATTTCTCTTTTCCAAGCCTCCCAGTCACCCAAGCTAGCAACCTCTGGGTTATTCTGATTCTTCATTCTCTGTTAACCACCATATCCAAGCAGTTCTTAAGTGCCATCATTTCTACCTTCATAATAACTCTCAACTATACCCCCTTCCTTTGACACTGACACTTAGCTGGGATAGAACATACCTTTCACCTAAATCAGGGCTTCTTAAAATACACCCCAAGTAATAGGTATCTAAAATAGGTATACAAATAAAACATTTATTGATAATAAATCATAATTTTATGACCCTCGCATTCAATTATAAGACCCCAAATAGGGTTGTGAATCACAGTTTAAAAAGCTGGGCTCTAGTCTATCATTCAGACCTTGACCAAAGTGATCTTACTTAAGCACAGATATATAATCATGTCACTCCCCTACTCAATAAACTTTACTAGCTCTTGTCTTTCACAACCTTGCTGCAACCTATGTTTTCCATTCCAGTATGTTATTATCCCTCTAGTACTCTGTGATCCAGCCAAACTGGCCTCCTCTCTGTTCTTCATATCCAAAATTTCATCTCTCTTCTCCCTCTTTGTACTAGTTGTTCCCTATGCCTGGAATGCATTGCCTCCTTCCTGCTACCTCACAAATTCAAGGCATAACTCAAGCACTGCCTTTTTCATGAAGCCTTTTCTGATCCCTGTCAAATACTAACACCCCACTTTGATTTATTTCTTTGTATTTATGCTCTATACACTTATTTTTTTTAAATAAAAAGCTATTATAAAAATCCTTTGTTTAAAAAATGGATTATTTTTTTCAGTCCTAACCTTCTCAATTTATTTGCTTCATTCAATACTTAACCACTATTTCTTCCTGAATATTCTCTCTCCTTAAATTTTTTTCTCCTCTTTGAACTTTCATTACATTATTTCTTCCTGATTTTCCTAGTTCTCCTCTTAGTTGTCTGAACACTCCTATCACACCCCTAATGTGTCTCCCCTAACAGAATCTAAAATCCTTGACAAGGGATTATTTTATCCACTTTTTTTTTCTATGTTCAATGGCTAGCATAGTGCTCAGAACATAGCAGAAACAATATTCATCGATTCTTTGATGGCAGGTTTCAAAGACAGCTAAATGCCTGACTTTAGGAGGATTTGCCTTTTCAGAGAATCAGGGAAGTTCTCAAAGTTTGATTTTAAGAGAGAGATGGGAAAGACCTGGAGGGACTTTGCTTCTCAAGAGCCTTTGCCCAGGTATATCCAACTCCGCTAGACTTGGTTAGGTTCTCACAGTTCTTTCTAAAGAGAATGATTATTCTGCAGGGCCTGAGGGATCCTCCAAGGCTTAGTCTAGCTGTCATTTCAACTTCAGCTCTCCAATCCCAGATCCCAGCATCTTTATCTTTTTAGCCCCTTTCTACATGTTTAAGGAATAAAAATATGCAAAATGGTGGGGATATAAGCCTCAGGAACACTAGATAACAAAGCACTAATTGCCCCTAGAATGAACAGAGATGCAGCAGATAATTAATTCCAGGGAATGACTTCATGTCAGCTAAATATAGTAGAACAGTTGGTGCCTGGTGGCTTGTGTGCCATGAAGCACGGTCCAAGAAGGTTCATGATGTCATTATCCATAACTCTCGAGCTAGAACAGGATAGAAAAGCAGAAAAGGTGGGAGATGATTTTTTGGTGAGCCACCCAATAGTCGCACAGTTTCCAACCAATAATAAAAGAAAAGAGTTAACAAGGTGTTCATTTCACAGCTAGTTTAGAGAAAGATTAATCCCTTATTTTTTTCAAGTTGTGGGTGTTTTTTTTTTAAATTTATTTAATAAAAGTGTGCAACTGTATGATGCTTTCCCTCTCTTAGCTTAAATGTGTTTGTAAAGAGTTATCAAAATTCAAAGTCAGGATGATCTAAGGGAATTTTGGTGGCTGGTCAGGAATGGGGAAGGTCCAGAGACATGTATAGAGTAACTGGATCTGGAGCCAAGGAAGCTGGATTTGAATAGCATTGGGCAAATTATTTGAGCTCTCTGGGTCTTGTTTGTTTGTCTGTAAAATGAGGAAATTTGATGATGGCCTCTAAGGTCAGTTTCTGTTCTTAGTCCTATGGAGGAGGAAAGAGCAATAAGGCTTGAGTTTTATAGTTCTGACTTGAGCAAGTCTTTCACTGCTGTTTAATAGCCTTTCTTGGTTCTTCCCAGTGAGGAGGAAGTCCTTTCTCCTCAGAGATTTCTTTCCATCTTCTCTGTCCGTATCAAGGAGTATTTATTTATGTGTTGCCTCTGCTAGGAGTGTTCTGGAGTCAGCTCATACCAACTCCTGAGAGCAGATTATTAATGAAAATGATAGAAAAAATATTTATAATGCAGATTAAATTTAAAAGAAGTTGTGGATATGTCAGTCACCCAACCCCAAGTTGGTTGTTAAACATTTACTTGTACTACATTTTCTTATTAGAATGTGAGGCTCCTTGAGGTTAGAAATTGTTCTCCTTTCTGGGATCCTCAGGGCATGTGAGTGTGTGTATGTCTGTATGTATGTGTTTCCCTCTCTCTGTCTCTGTCTCTGTCTCTGTTTCTCTTTTTCTGTCTCTCTCTCTCTCTCTCTGTCTCTGTCTCTTTCTGTCTCTCTGTCTTTCTATCTCATAGACAGGCCTTATTGTGCTATTTTCTTCTTCAGGAAAAAAGCCTATTTGAAGAGAGATGACTTCTAAATTCAAATCCCTTTCTTTAAAGGAAAAACTTCCCTCCTCTCAGCCCTTGGCTCTGCCTCCCACTCAGAGGAAGAATGCTACAGAAACCACCAGGGAGGCAGAATGGCAGCTGTGAATGGGAGACCCAGCTCAGATCAGTGGGAAGGACCAGGCCAGGCTCCTTCACGTCCAGAAGCCTTTGTGGAACACCTGCTACGTACAAGGTTTCCATCGGAAGGTCAGGAGCATGACTTGGGGCTCTTAGACAGGACAGACTGACATTGCAAACAACCCTGAATCCCCATAAACTCCAGGGGTTTTCACTTGAACGAGTGGGATGATTCATCATGGGAGGAGCTGCTGATCTATATATAAACCCAAGTAGGCAAACTGCATAGGAATTCAGAATCAGGCCCAGGGTGAGGTCATAGAGAAGGAGCAGCAGCAGAGCACCCGGCTTCTAGGAAATAAAAAGGCCTCAGTCTGGGCCCGGGCTTCAGCCCCAGTCACAACCCCCAGCTCTTAGGGGATGCCCAGCTGGGAAGCGGTTATGTTCTGCTGCAAGACTGGTCCACTGAGCTCTAAACTGCCTCCCAGGATTCTCCTCCTGCAACTTTAGTATTCTCAGAACTGGGCCTTGAACCTGAGCCGATAGCCCTGGGGTATTATTTTCTAATGAACGGGACATGTGCTTTCTAGTTCCCTCCTCCATCCTGGTCTTGCCCTTATAGAGGAGATGGATATGGCCCAATCTTCCAAGAATCACAGGGTTATAGGCTAGATACAGATTTAAAGAAATACATATATATACACATATACTTGTATAATATATTTATAATTATAATAATTATAATAAATATAATTATAATATTATATAATATATAAACATAGGTAAACATTGTACAAGCATACTACATAGGCTTATATATGTGGTGCTGGTTGTGTCACCCTGGACAAATCATTTAACCTCTCAATGTTCCAGATGATTCCCTATGGCTCTGTTCTATAAATCGCAAAACAGAAATAATAGGGCAGCTAGGTGGCTCAGTAGATAGAGCACCAGCCCTGAAGTCAGGAGATCCTGAGTTCAAGTTTGACCTCAAACACTTAACACTTCCTAGCTGTGTGACCCTGGGCAAGTCACTTAACCCCTATTGCCTCAGCAAAAACAAACCAACAAACAAAACAAAACCCAGGAAATAATAATGCAGTGGAAAAAGCAGTTCTTTATTCCTCAGAGGAATGTCCCTACAGAAATCGCAGGCTCCCTATGTGTATATATGTATGTATGCATATATTATTTGTGTATACATATGTATGTGATGTGTATCTATAAATAGGCACATTAATGTGTCAATACATCTGTGTATATATTCACATATGTGCCATACACATACATAAACATATATGACTTCGACTATTATCATTAACAACATTTTTTGTCTCTAAGATAAGATCCCTTTCAGCTAAAAATCCTAAAACCCATGAAACAAACACATTGTGACTCTGGACAAGATACTCGACATCTCTCTGTCCCAGTTTCCTCATCTGTAAAATGGGGATAATAATACCTCCCAGAGTTGTTGTGAGAATAAAATGTGAAATTTGTGAAGTACACTATAAACCTTAAATGCTATATAAATGCTATTACTACTATTATATGCATATACGTGTCTACATAATAAATCCCTAATTTCCTTCAAGACTCATCTGAAATGCCACCTTCTATATGAAATCTTTCGTGTTATTGTTGGCGTGCTTTCTCCCACAATAACTTAATATTTGTTTTATAGGCATTACGTATCTATTTCTATTTGTTTCGGATGTTAGAAGGGCTTTGTGTGTCTCTCATAAATACTCCCCCACAGTTCCATTGTCCCATCACTCCCCTCTGCTTGGTTAGTGTTTTGTTAATTAATCATGGCTGACACTCCATGACCATATCTGGGATTTTTCCCTTCCAGCATCAAGTCTTTTCTTTCTCCAATTCATTCTTTATGTAACTATCAAAGTAGGTTTCTTAAAATACAAATTCATTCTCCACTTCAATAAAGTTCAGTGTCTTCCTAATTCTACTATCAAATATGAGCTCCTCTGCCATTTAAAGCCTTTGCAACCTACCTTTATACACTTACTATTCATTAATTTCCTTCATCAATTCAGATCTAATCAAACTGATTTCTTGCTCTTTCAATCCTACAACAATCTTTCTCTTCCTTTTGCATAGATCAAAATGGGATTTCTCCTCCCAAATGTACCCAAAACACAGTTTCCGTTTTGTTTAACTGGGCTGTTGGAACCTAGTTCCTTGGTCTATTCTTCCAATCCCAAGTTTACTCTTAGGTTTGTCATTTAATAGTATTAAGGCATCTGCAGTAGAAGGGGGCACCTTGTTTTCTAATACACTTTCTCAATATTCCAGTTATGTCAGTCCAAAATATGAGTGAAAAGTATACAAAATTCTAACCACAAAGAACTGAAAGAAAAGTCCTCTCTGATACCTCAGGTTCTTGGGATCTTTTGATTTATTTAGCCTTCCCATCAACTGTGTTCCCTCCAAAGTAAAATAAAGTCCATTATTCTCCATTTGTGATAATATTAAAAAAAAATCAGCTTCCATTTCTTGTAGCTAATTATTAACATCATAAGCAGTAATGTTTCATTATCAATTATTTCATTGTGAAATCTACTGTCAATTTTTCTCCCTTAATGTTTCCTTTAAAATTGTAAAGATTGCAGCTCTGTAAAGGCAATGTTTCTTGTGTCTTGGAAGACAATGTATTAAATAGGGGTTAAAATCTTTCTGCAAAAAGCTCATAGTTATCACAGGCCCTAGAGCTGGAACAGACCTTTATAATAAACTGCTTCTCTCTAGTGAAGCCATATATCCTCTAAATGGCCATTTCAGTCCTGCCCTTGCAAATAGAGCCATTTAGAGCAATTAAAGCCCATCAGGACCACTAAATCTAATTTAAGATGAAAAAAGAAATAAGTAAGCAAACAAACTCCTGGGCAAGAGAAAGAAAACATTATTTGCCTAAGATGAGCTCTTTAATTGTCTCCAAGCCCAAAGATTCAATGATTTCATGACCTTATTAACAAATAAATTGGGTACCCACTATGTGCAAAAGCATCCTATTGGCTGAATAAAATAAAGACGAATCCAACTGTCAGCAAAGGGAGTGAGAAATCCCTGCCAGGAGATCATTTAGCTAACTAGAAGTCTAATTTTATTTTTCCTCACCAAGAGACTTACAACAAAATACAAATAGAAAAACCAGTTTCAAAATAATAATTATTCCTTAGGACAAACAAGTCATCTTCAAAGTTCATGAGAGACTCTGTTGAAAACTCTTAATACATAATAAATACGTGTTCATGGGAGGTTTAAACTGCTTCCTAGGTTATTTGTTATTCAGCCAACAATAATTTATTAGGAATTTCATATGTGCCCAGCTCTGTGCTATGTGCTGGGGGGGGATACAAAAAAAAGGCAAAAAACAATCTCTGTTCTCAAGGAACTTATGATAAGGGAGATTAACAGGTAAGAAACTAATGTTTAGGGGCAACTAGGTAATGCAGTGGATAGCTCACCAGCTCTGAAATCAGGAGGACCTGAGTTCAAATTTGACCTCAGACACGTAACACTTCCTAGCTGTGTGTGACCCTGGGCAAGTCACTTAACCCCTGGGGGGAATTGCCTCGGGGAAAAAATGAATGAATGTTTGTCTTTAGTTTTTGAAAAGGACCAATGACAGCACAGGGTTAGATCTGGACTCCTGGGGGAGCAGGAGTAAAGTGAGGCAAGATTGCCCAAAGACATCAGGGTCCAGGATGCAGTGGGTGATGGATAGCCAGATTTTGAGAGCACCAGCTTCAGTCACCTTAGTGGCTGTTGGAACAATAGTTCTCATTCGCTTGTTCCACTAAGTCTAGACTCCCCCCTTACTCAGTGGGTTTGAGGTTGGTGATTACCCTCCACCCAGTCTAGCCCATGTGCACATGGCTACTTCTTGGAGCCACAGGTGAGAGTCAAGTGCCCAGTAAACACCAAGGATGGATGAGCAGCCTTCACACTGCTCACCTCCGTATCCCACCCCCCAAAATGAGATGCCCATAAGATAAGACAGATTTCTGTAGAGTGAATCAGAGAGGCACTTTGGGAAAAAAAAAAAAATAGGACAAGAGAAGAAGCTAATGGCTGTCTCTTAGCATTGCCCTTTATTTCCATTGCTTAAGCCCTACTAAAAATGGGATTTCTGGTGAAATCAATCTTTCCTCGGTTGAGCTGAGATTTTATCTTGCTCCCCATTGGAAGAGTTCATTTACTCTTATGTCTTCTATCTTCTGCCTTAATCTGTATATGTTTTCCCTTTTCTGTTTTAGCCAGTTTAAATGAATAAATTTGATCCCTATTCATGACTTTCTTTTCTGTAAACAAGAGTGTGCTGGGATGGAGCTAAGCTTGCTGAGAGCAAACTCCCTCCTGGTCTACAATGGGATTTCTCTCTGCTAGAACAATCAGGAAAATTGGCTTTTATCTTAAACTTTCAAAACAATATTGTCCTCCTAGGCTGAAAATATCTGATGTGCTGTAGGATATAATTCTAGACCAAAACTCCTTTTGAAGACAGAAGATTGAAGAAATGATTTCCCAGTCATGGAGAGTCCTTCCATAAAGGAAATTATACTTTCTCTTGGAGTGAGATATTCCAGATCTTATGTATCTAAATATATCACACATCCCTGCCATGCAGGTAACCCTGGGTCCTGGGTTAAGCAATTGTGATCTGTACATGTTGGAGCTATTGTAGGGTGTAAACTCCTTGAGGGCAAGACCCATGCCGTTTTTGTTTTTTGATCCCACCCAATGGAAACATTTAGTAAATGCTTATCAAATTGATTTTTATCAAAGTAGTGTGAGGAATGGCATGTGGGGTTTCAAAAAGAATACCATATGATTTCTGTCCTTGAGTTGGTTATTCAGTCAACATTCACTAAATTAACATTTATTAAGTGCCTTCTACGTGCCAGAGACAGAGTTAGGAATTAGAGACAAAAGACTATAATTAAATAGTCCCAACTCTCTTGGAGTTTACATTTTATGGGGAGGCTATGTAATTGTAAAAGTGAATACAAAATAAAAACGAGTAATGGGATTGGGACACTAGTAGTTAGAATCAGTTAACATCTTGTATATGAAATAATAACTTATGTTATCATAGTTTTACTACTTTATTATATATATATGTACTTGTATATGTATTTTTATAAATCATATAGCACTTTAAGGTTTGCTGTCATGAGAGGGAACCAATTAGGAAAGTTTACAAGGAAGATTATGTAACATCAGTTGAAGTGGGTCCAGTTACCACAGTTTTGTGATTTTCTACACTTTCATTCAGCAGTCCAAGTGTAAGAGCTAAGATAGGGGATGGCAGCAATAGTCTTTTTAAATTGGCACCTGGGGAAACTGAGGAAGTCCAAGCAATAAGGCTTGGTAAAGTAACAAAGGGCGGTGGGGGGGAAGGAGTTAAGACAGAGAGGCTTCTGGGCATATGTTGTTTTCCATTCTTCCATTCAGCCCCTACTGGGGCAAGCCTTCTTCCAGGACTCAACACAAGGATATATACTATCTACTTTCCAAATTACTCTTTTTTTTTTTTCTTTTTTTTTTTTTTAAGCTCAGGTATTATAACAACTTTACACCTAACTTTATTTTATTTACTTATTATTTACAGAAAACATTTAACTGCCAGTTTGCATTGTGAAATTGTTGAACAGCAAAATTTTTTTCTATCTAACTCAATTCTCATCTGTGCTCATCTCTAGGCCCAAAACCTCTATGTGACTTCTATATAAGTATAGTAACATCCTCAGCTTGAAATCAGAATGCTACCATCTCTTTTTGAAAGGGAACAGAGAAAAATCTCTAACCAATAGTCATTTGTCAGAATAACACAAATAAATGAAAGAAAGGGGAAAGATTGAGTAGAGGGGAAAAGGAAGGAGATTGGAGAAGTCACATAGAGGTTTATTGGCCCAGAGAAATTGTTTTCTGTTCTGGTCACACAGCTAGCAAGTGTCCGAGGAAGGATTGAAACTGAGGACTTCCTGACTTAAACCCCCAGCACTCTGTGTGCTGCTCCATCCAAATTAGATATGTGCCAGTTTCTGAATTCATTACATCTCAGACAGGAGAGCTGAAAGAAATTTGGATGGGTTTATTCTTCTACAGGCCATATCTTTGCTCAAGCTGGTCTCCCTGCTTAAAAATGAGGCCCCTTTGGGGTCCTATCTAAATCCCAAGGATCCTTCAATGTCCAAGTAAAATACTACCTTTCCAAAAAAACTACCTCCTGTCTGTACTCTCTGGGGATTGGTTACAGAACACTGAGCCATCTGTACTTTATCAGCCCTTGAAACCAGTGGTTGACTAGAGTTAGCATTGACATGAAGTGAAATATCTGAGACCAAGAATGGCAGATCTTAGATAAAATTATATAGAGTTCTCACTCTGGGGCCCTCATTCCTTCCCTGCTAGCTCATGGTTTCCTACACTGAGGAATTCCTCAAATGATCTTTGTACACAGTATACTAAGTAGATGCTTAATGAATGCTTTCGCCCCTTGCTCCTTCTCTTTAGGGCCTTGCTTTTAAGCCACCCTTCAAGTGATTTTCAAACAGAGTGTTAATTATAACTTAAACTTCTTATGTGTTTTTGCTGAGTCCCAACTAACTTGGGTCCAAAGGTTGCAGACATAGAGTGGGGGGCAATTCCTTGGCAAGAGGGGAAAGAGGTCTGATTATTTTTTCGCTGAGGTAGCCATTGTCTCCATTCCCATATCTGATTGTTCATGAGCCTTTGGGGTTTTCTTGGCAAAGACATGGGGATGGTTTGCCATTTCCTTCTACATTGCATCCCCATTTTTAAAGATGAGAAACTTAGGCAAATAGGAGTTAAGTTACCTACCTGAAGTCACACAGCTTAGGAAGTATCTGAGGCTGGATTTGAACTCAGAATCTTCCTCACTCCAGGCCCAATGCCCTATCCACTGAACCACTCAGCTTCCCCTTGACATTATCTATCTTGAAGCAAGTCATACAGAGGCACAGTCCCAACCACCTAAGGGGCTAGTAGTGATAGCTCCCAAATTCTGGTGCTTCATTCCTTCTTTTTTACTCTTTTGGGGCCGAGGACCAGGACTCTCCAGGAGACACAGACCCTTTCTGACTCAACTGCTTCCACAAGGGAGTGTACTTCAGCTGACAATGAATTTGTCCCAGGTTCAGATTTGGTGAATAGAATCTTAACACAAGAGAGTAAAGTGGGAAAAAATGAAACAATAATGAAAAGTGGTGGGAGTGATTTTTTTTGGAAGGGAATCCTACCCAAACTTCCTGGAAATCATATCTGGTAAATGACTCTGAAGCCAAATAAAGAACAATGCTAATTCAAGAAGTTAATGGATTCAACTCACCCATAAAAGGACATAAGAAAGTCTCCTGGTCAATCTGCCTAAGCAGGATCTAGAAGTCTTGAATGAATGACCTATGTCAACTAATCAACTGTCACAAAGGAAAGAGCCCTGGATTTTGAATATTAAAATCCCTTCCAAATCCAAATCTTTGATTCTGTGATTTTATAACAGGATTTCAATTTGTGTCTCAATTTTGCTACTATCAGTAGGACATGGGATGAATTATTTAGTTTCCCTGGGTTTCTATATCCTCATCTGAAAAATGAAAGATCTGGAATAGATAGGAGGTAGTTTGGCATAGTGGATATTTATTGTATTATTTGTTGTATTTCTTAACAATTTAACATGTATAGAACTATGCTGCTATTTTTATTAGGCTCCTATCTCTCTCTTTTTTTTAATGGACACTGCTGAAAATTTTCCAATAAATCCTGTGATTTTGTTTTGTTTTGTTTGCATATTTTTGCATAGTGTAGTGGTTTTATAGTAGAATTGACTGGATCTAGGATCACTAGACTATCTTTCAAGAGAATGCCAAGCACAGAAGCAGAAATTACATTTAAGATTTACTACAACTCTCTGAGGCAACTAGGACAAAGATGTCTACTCCATTTTACAGAAAAGAAAACTCAAAAAGATTAAATATTGTTGAACCATCCCCCCTTCCTTGCCATTAGGACTTGAAATTGAGTTTTAAAAAAAGAGTTCAGGAGAAACCTTGAAGTTCTGACCACCTTTACATAACATTATGTAATAGTGATCATGGCCTATAAAGCAACATTATGTAATAATATTATATAAATAATATAAATAAAATAAACTCCAGGTGCATTATCTTGATCCTTGCTAGGATAATTCCCCTTCCTTTTGAGTATTGCCCCAGCCCTTACAGTCTCCAGTCCTCCACCTTCTTATCTTGACTCCTATCCTGTCAGGATTAAGTTATGATCCTTTCCTAGAATTATGGCTTATCCATCCTCCCAGTGTCCTTGCCTTCCTTATCTGCCTTCCTTTCCCCTATAAAATTGTATATTCTGGTATGCTGAGTTTCTCTGCCTCAGTTTGTCTGCACTGAATGCTTTGAACAAGAATCCCATCCAGTCAGCTAGCTTAAACTCCACATTAAAGATTAAAAACCAATCTCTAGGGCTAGGTGGAGCAGTGATAGAGTTCAAATCTGGCCTCAGACACTTAGCACTTCCTAGCTATGTGACCCTGGGCAAGTCACTTAACCCCAACTGCCTCAGCAAAAACAAAAACAAAAAACCCCCCAACCAATCTCTGCTTGCCTCAGTTTCTCTGGTATGACAATATTTGCTCAATGACATAACTAACAAGGGGAGCTTGCACATTGATATATCCAGAGACAACAGGCTTAAACTTGTAGATGTACGTGCAAACATGCATATACACAAAAAGTAGTGAGAATACTCAAAAATAGATCCACACATAACTATGGGTAAGGGAGAGGACCACCAGAATACTACAGCAAGGCACTGACTTACAGTAAGACCAAAGTTCAAGTCCTGCCTCAGCCAATTTACTTATTCTCTTTGAACCTTAGCTTCTTCCTTGGCAAAATGATGGAGTTGGATTCAGTAGCTTCCAGGGTCCTTCTCAGCTTTGAATTTATGATTCAACACCCATCTTGTGACACTGGACTTTCTTCTCTGTGTAGAAAGTTGCCCCAGCTGTTTGAAAAAGAGCCCCCCTCTCTTTGTCTCCCCCATTCTCTCTAGGGTGCTCCTCTCCTTCCTGGTTTCCTCTAGCAAAGGAGGCTCTAATCACAACAACAGCCACTGCTTCCACCTGTTTCCGCCATGACTTGCCTCCTCTAAATGCCATTTTAGAGTCTGCTGAACAGTGGAGGAAGCATGCTGTTAAGGCTGTTGTAAGGAAGGAGAAAGGAATGAGCAAGGGGAGAGTTAGAGTGTGAAAGGGGGCACATAACAAAGTGACTTCCCATTCCAGGAGCCACATACAAGAAGTACATAATTGCTTTTAGCACAGTGGGATGGATGAAGATACAAAAGGTCAAATCAGGGATTCATCCCATAATATCTTTGCTAAGCAGTAGCTTCCAATGTGGCAAAAGCATATTCATGAACTGAGTAGCTGGAGCATCAGACTGGCTTTTCAGATGGAGACTGTGTGTTCTCTATTTGACTGTGTGCCTGCTGCGGTGATTAGATTCACAGGGAGTGAGTGACTTCTCAATACTCAACAGACTTCTGGCCATGAATTGGACCAAATAGAATACTTACTTAGTGGGCAGCTGAGATAAGCGTGGTAAGTGAATTTTGTGTTTCTCCCTCCCCACCCCATCCACATCTGATATCAGATACAGAACAGTATTCAAATGATTAATCTGGCATCCAGGGTTTTCCACAATTTGTCTCCAACTTACCTTTCTAGTCTTCTCTCTTGCCTTTTTCTATAATTTTCTATAATTTCTATAAATTGTATAATGCTTTATACAATTTGATCTGCTAACTGTCTACTGGATACACTGTGAATATTCCACCCCTTTTGAGCCTTTGTTCACCCAGGCTTCCCTTCTTCTAATGTGAAAACATGTAATGGGGGGGAAAGGCCCACCTGATTTGGAGTTATAAACCTGGGTTGGGATCTCAGCTCAGTTTCTTACTATCTGTATGGCCCTGAACAAGTCACTTCTCTGAGCTAGATTTTCCTCATCTTCAGAGTACAAGGATTGGGCCAGGTGAGCTCTGAGATCCTTTCCAGTTTTCAATAACATGAATATTCCCGTATCTTTTATCTGTTGAAAATCTTTAATCCTTTAACACAAAGATTAAACCCCACTTCCTTCCTGAAGTTTTCCCTGACCATCCTCAGCCCATAGTTATCTCTTCTTGCTTTGAGTTCCTGTAGTATTTCCTGTCCAAATAACTCATTTGATCCTTAATCACACATTCTCTTACTTTTAATATATAGACTTTTTCTCTATAAGAATATAATAATATGTTACTTATTTTATAGGCTTATTGTGAGGTTGAGATGTGATAATACATGTAAAAGTATGCTATAAAGCACCAAGACTTGTACAAGTTTAGGGGAAGCTAGATGATACAGTGCACAGAATGCTGGCCCTGGAGTCATTTTCCTAAATTCAAATCTGGCCCCAGACACTTACTAGATTGATGACCCTGGGCAAGCCATTTAACCCTGTCCTCCTCAGTTTCTCATTTGTAAAATGAGCTGGAGGAGATGGCAAAGCACTCCAGTATCTTTGCCAAACAAACATCACAAAGCATCCAATATGACTGAAATAACTGTACAATAAACAACAATAAGTCTAGACCATTGTAAAAACTGATCAAGTCAACAAGCATTTATTAAGTGTTCATTATATGTCAGGCACTATGCTAAGGGCTAGGAATGCAAAAATGAACAAAAAGGTCTCTGCTCTTAAGAAGCTTATATTCTAATGGGAGAAGACAATATATAAAAGGGAGCTGCAAACTGTAGGGGGAGAGATGGAGAGGAAAGGAACCTACAAAAGAGTATCATGAAGTCCAGTCAGGAGCAGAGGCAGAAGCAGAAGAAAAACCAGATAAAAGCTGGTTTGGGGACTTCTTCAGAATGAATTTTCTGGGAAGCACTTATCAATCAGAAAAGGAGGCCTGAAGGGAGAAGTATGTTCTGGGGAGAGAAAGTTGCTGGGAATGGTAAAGTCCCAAGAGTCTCTTGAGTACATCAGGAGAGGAGTGAAGGAGTGACCATGGCCTGCCTGGGAACTTCTT
Organism: Sminthopsis crassicaudata; assembly: GCF_048593235.1. NCBI lineage: Eukaryota > Metazoa > Chordata > Mammalia > Dasyuromorphia > Dasyuridae > Sminthopsis > Sminthopsis crassicaudata. Next base: position 86,109,140 of record NC_133618.1, on the reverse strand, counting down.
CAAAAAGGAGGTTCTAAGTGGAACTCAATAAGAAGAAAGGATTGCAGAGATGGGGGTGAGAACACTACTGAAAGAAAAGTCCAGAGAAAGGGGCAGTTCCAGGCAGACTCTGGGGTGGAGTTGATTCTGGGTTCTCAGAGGATTTAAAGGTTGGGAAGATCATAAAATGGCAGAAAGATTTCAAATGGGAACAATGAACTGACCTAGCCAAATTTATCCAAGTTCTTCTCCAGAAGGTTAGTAGTGATCCCTCTAGCCCTCTGCCTAACACATTGCCATCATTTAATTGATCAGATTGGTTCATTCCCTCTTTTGAAACCATAGAGCTCTAGATACTGTGAAGAAGTGAGCAAAAGATAGAGACTGGATTTCTTAGATATGATAGTTCCTTTTACCAATACAGAATTAATCTTCTCTGCAACAAGGGCCTTAGAGAGTTTAAGGGACTTACCTTGGACAACACATTCATTATATGTCACAAGTGAGATTTGAACTTAGATCTTCTTGATTCAGAGAATTGTACACGTTCACTTTCCCCCTCCCAATTTGGAAAGTCCAAAATCTTTCCTCCAGTAAGAAATCCTTTTAAATAATTGGCCTTATTTGATTAATTGTTTTTAATGTATAAAAGTCTGTTTCCCCTGTATTTGGGCCCCAGGCCTAAGCTGAGAAGGTCTAGTCCCACTTTGCTAAGCATACATGGAGCACTTGGTATTCATTGCTTAATAAATTGATAAGTTTAGAAGATAAAATATTTGTTTCCTCAGTCATTTCATCTTCCACCAACCACAATAGGCAACAAGAAGGCAAGGGCCATTTAGTTATCTCATATTCTAGGACTCATGATGGGTTTTCACAAAACGATTGTCATGAAAATATTTGAAATAAGGAATTAGAAATTGAATGGATGTTAACCAGTTGGGAAATGACTGAATAAGTATGGTAATGTAATGGAACATTATTATTATTAGAAATGATCGGCAGGCTAACTTCAGAAAATCCTAGAAAGACCTTCATAACCTGATGCTGAATGAAGTGAACGAACAGAACCAGGAGAACATTGTATATACTATGTGTACAATGCGATAATCAATGATATTGGACTTGGCTCTTTCAACAATGCAATAATTCAAGACAATTCCAATAGACTAGGGATGGAAAATGCCATTCACATCCAGAGAGAGAACTATGGAGACTGAATGTGGATCGAAGCATAGTTTTTTCACTTTTTTGCTTGTTTTTTTCTTTCTTATGTTTTTTTTTTTTTCCTTTTGAGCTGATTTTTTTTTTTTTTTTTTACAACATGACAAATATGGAAATATATTTAAGAAGGTTCCTTTATTTAACCTTTATTTATGCTTGCTGTTTAAGGGATGGGAGAGGTAAAGAAGGGAGAAACATTTGGAACATAAAGTTTTACAAAAATAAATGTTGAAAACTATCTCTAAATATATTTGGAAAAATAGAATACTTTTATAAACAAAAAAAATTACATCTTTTGTATCAAGGTCAGTTACAGCAGATGAAGAAGTGCTTACATTCTACAAAGAATAAGAACCTCCAAATTAAATTAATATACATTTTGATTCTTAGCATTGTTGATGGAAAGATGGAGATACATGATGATTGTGATAAGCATAGAGGAAATTAGGAATAAGATGTAAGAAAGGCTAAAACCTTATGGATTACACAGAAACTTCATGCTGCAACTTCATGCAAACTTTCTTTCAGAAAAAAAATCAGTAGGCACTCAATGACATTATTAAAAATGAAGTTGATTTTATTTTAACAAAAAGAAAAATGTTCGTGATTGATATGAGTCAGTCCTGAATTAACAGTTGGTGTATAGTCAGACGAAGACTTGTTAGAGCAAAGATCAAAATTAGAACAAAACTAAAAGAAAGAAAAATGGAAAAAAAAAAAAAAGGATGGCAAGCAGTTGAAACAACTCAATACTAACCTATTCAAACAAATTATTGTTAATAAAAAATAGATAACATAATACAAGTGGCATTGACGCACTTAATAATTTCACATAGAAGTTTAACCTGTCTGAATCAATTGACAGTACAGGGTGTGGGAGAAAGGAACAAGTATTTATTTAGTTAGCACCTATAATGTGTCAAGCACTATGCTAAACTTTTTATAAATATTATCTCATTTGATCTACAAGGAGACCAAAAGACACTACAACTACCTTAATCAACATATACTTCACTCATTTGCCAATCAGAATGAGTTGGCAACCAAAGGTAATACCACTATAAAGGAAAAACTCATTTGTAAAAACTTACTGAGAAGGATGTTCGAAGTTGCTGAGCAATATTGTCCCCATGCAGAGAGAACCTTGGCAGGTAAAAGCAGGTTGAACACTGCTCATTAAGAAAACCAAACTAAGCAAAGTCATCCTGAGAGTATTTAAGGATGAAATGAGAGAGACAAATAGGAAAAAAGATGAATCTGCAGAGACTTTTAAAAATAACTATTTCATTATCAAGTACAAAATCATTACCCTCAAACTCTAAAATCATAATCATAGATATGTTTATAGAGGAAGTAGAAATTAAATTAAGGAGAGCAATGAGAAGGGCATTTGAATTAGACCAAGCTTTATACAGTGATCCAAGTGTATACACAAATGGTATGTGAGGGAGAATTTATTCTACAAAGAATCAAAAGGAAGGAAAAATACTAAGGTCATAGAAAAATTCTAAGATTTTATTGATACTAAAAAACAAACAAACATTACAAAGAACACCAGTAAGTATTGATATTAGCCTATATAGATAACATAGATATTTTTGTGAGCATCATCATTGCAAGAATTGAAGTCTTCCTTAATGAATGATGCAGAGAAAAGGAAGCCTTTTGCATGCAGTATTCCCCAATGAACCACATCTTTACTATCACACAATTTACTGAAAGATATGGAGAATATAACCCCCCACTCTGTGCTTATTGTTTGTTGGCCATGAAAAAATATTTAATTCAACAGAATAAGATACCTTCTTAAAGATTTTATTCCAAAATAAAATATAGATAGTTAGATAGATTGATGGAGAAATGGATAAAAACACATTAGGAGACAGAATTGAGAAGTTAAATGAATGATTTATCCAGAATCACAGAACAAGTAATTGTTTCCCATAGAATTTGAACTCAGGTCTTCCTAACTCCACCTGGTCTGTCCTGACTCCAACTCCACTGTCCTTTCACTTTTTTCAGAAAGATCTTGGGACCCACACAACCTTGACCTGCCCAGCTGGTTCTGTCTCCACCATTCATCACTATCTAACTGTTCTAGCATACAGCAATAGAAAAAACCTGAGAGGTCCAAGTATCCATGTCCCTTCTTTTAGGTAAGGCTATATTTGAATGAATAGAAGTAGAGGATGAACAGGGACTTGTTTACCACATCCAAAAATATACTAGACTTCAGAAGCTTATGAAATTTATTGCCCAAAATGGTACTAATTAAAAATATAAATAAATTCCAGAAGAGCTTAGCTAAGACATTGCATAAGGAATTGGTCATATAATCTTGGGTCTCAATTTCTTCTCAATGAATCAATTTTATTTATTCATATCCTATTATGTTCTAGGCATTGTTATAAGCTCTGGAGATATATAAAGAAGCAAAAGGATATCCCTTTCCTCAAGGTGTTTACAATCCAACAGGGAGTTTACAATTATCCATAAAATGGGTACAATGTACTACCTACCCCACTAGATTATTGTCATGGAAATACTTTGTGAACTGCTAAATGTTATAGAATGTGAGCTTTTCAAACTTCTTATTGATATGCTTCTATCCAGCTCATATTGCCTTTTTCTCAAAACAATTCAATGATCTTTGGAGGGTATCAATGCAATATTTCAATTTTACAAATGACAAAATTTCATGAAACTATCTTTTTTTTTTTTTTTTTTTTTTTTTTTTTTTTTCCCCCCTGAGGCTGGGGTTAAGTGTCACACAGCTAGGAAGTGTTAAGTATCCGAGACCAAATTTGAACTCGGATCCTCCTGAATTCAAGGCTGGTGCTCTATCCACTGAACCACCTAGCTGCCCCGAAGCTATTAATCCAAGTCTTTCTGGAACCCGTTTATATTTTCAGCAAAAATTATAGTCAGTCAGTAAGTCAACTAGCATTTATTAAGGACTCACTATTTACCAGGCATTGGGAATGCAAAGAAAGGTAAGACAAAGAAAAACATACCCAATCTAGTGATTTTGACCTTGACAATCACCATAAAGATAATAATGATAATAACTAACATTTATTAAGCACCTATTATGTACTAGGCACTGTACTAAATGCTAGGAATACAAATAAAGGCAAAAAACAGTCCCTGCTCCCAAAGAACTCACAATCCTTTGTGGTTTGGGAGTGAGGAAGACAACATGTAAATAACTATATACACATAAAATATATATGATAAATTGGAGATAATCTGATAGAAAAGATTAAAAAGGATGAAGAAAATCTTCTTGCAAAGAATAAGATTTTAGGTGGGATTCAAAGGAACCTAAGAAGATAAGGGACAGAGATGAGGAGGGAGAACATTCCAGACATGAGAGACTGCCAAGAAAAATGTTTGGAAGTAGAAATTGGAATTGGGAGTATTCTAAGTAAAAGCCAGGAGGCAAAGTATCCCTGGATTGCAGAGTACATGGGGAGTAATGTGCAAGAATGGAAAGCTAAGAAAAGGCCAGTTTTTTAAGAACTTTGAAGACCAAAATACATAATTTTATATTCGATCCTGAAATTAACAGGAAGCCCCTAAAATCTGTAAAACAGAGAATGTATGATATGGTCAGACCTGTGTTTTAGGAAGATCAGTTAGGCAGCTGAGTGGAGGATGAACTAGTATATGAAGCACTATTGAAGGGATTACCTGTATTAATGAAATCATAGATTTATTAAAGTATCATCAAAGTATTATTAATTCAGAATTCAATACTTTAAGAATCTATAATTTCATCCATGTGGACCCTCTTCTACCACATAGCAGATGGTCATCAAATGCTTCTATGACTGAAAAATTCATCACTGGGATCTCTAAGGATTTCCCTGGATCACCCATTTGACCCTCATAATCATTTATCATTTATTCATTCAGTTAACTAAGTGTCTACTATGGACAAGGCAGGTCTTAAGTCATGTACAAGACATTATAAAAAAAAAAAAAAAAAGCCCTCCTACTTCATTATATTTTAATTATTTGTGTGTATCCCTATCTATATCACCAGGCATACCTCTGAGGGCAGGGAATGTTCGTATTCTTCTTTATAATGTCTTGTACATTATATCCCAAGGAGCTGAGCATTCATGCATTAATATTATGGGGAGGGATTCATGTGCTCTGCCTTTACTAAAGTCGTGTGAGACTAGAAGCTCATGGTCCTTTGGAACTGTGCTAGACCGGATCGATGACTTGTCAGCCCAACCTAACTCCGACCAGTCCAGTGGTTCAGGCTTGGGGTTGGAATGCAATGAAATATTCAGGGACCATATAATATCTAATAAAAAGAAATTTGCTTAGCAATAAAAATTCAGTGCAGATATAATTCTGATTTAAGGGGATAAAGCTCTTCTCTGTCTCTACACTTGTCACAGGCAGCAAAGCTCGGGTCAGAAAGATGTGTTGACTTAAAGAACAGGAAGGATTCTGCAAAGCCGGGGGATACTGACTAACTCTCTTTGCAGTCTGGGTCTTTTATACTCCAAGGGAACAGGAACTGGCCCAAGCCCCACTCCTTCAGAGGGTTATCTCTTCAGGATGGTTTTCCAGATCCTTTAAGAAGAAACTAACTCAGCTCACATGAAACAAATGTTGTGTCTTCCTCAGCAAATGAAATTCTGGATCCTCTAGATCTTTGTTGGAAGTTTCTAATTCCATTTGACACTCAACTTCATTATGTGTATCAAGATTTTAGCCAAGGGCCAGAGCACGTGTCTCTGTCCAAAGTACACACGTCTAGATCCATGGGATGTGCTCCAATCCCCAGCCCATCATAATATTTCTCTGGAAAAACATTCTCCCTGCCTTTCTCTTCAAACTTATCCTCTAAACTTGGCCTTGTTCTCCAATTGTTTTTTGGTCATAAAATCCTATTTCTTTTTCAAATTCTCCTTGTTATTATCCTCATTCCAATTGTTGTGGTTAAAAAATATTGTTTATTGTTTCTAATGAGGAGGCAAAATTATTCCCTTCCATTTTTAGAAATAAAACCATGTACTCTCTTCTGTCAGGTATTGTCAAATTACAGAGTTTTTCTGAGCAAATTGAAGCAATAAAACAAATAAGAAAAATAACAAATAAAATAATAAAATTAAACATTTTCTTCTCTGCAGGGAAAAGTATCCAAATATCATACCTATCACCTGCAGGGGTGTTAAGTGCATTTTCAGATTTAAGAAAATATATCCTGTGTCAGGTTCATAATTTTATTAGCCCATTGTGTGGTACAAAGGGGTTTGCCAGCATCACCATTATTCCTGACCTCCTTTGGGGATTTAATCACCTTTCATTCTATTTGTGACTAAGGTTTTCTACCTCAAATTACATTAGGTTAAAATTAAGCTCACAACTTACCCTTTGGGGAAGTAAATATGCAACATGGCTCAACAGAGTGATATAGTGATATCTGCTTTCCTCAGGGAGGATAAATCATACTAGAATTGTATCTATCTATCCTGCTAGTTAAAAGTGGGGTGTCACTTCTGAAAGATGCAAAACAAAGCTCCTCCCTCAAAACAAAACTCTAAGTTATAGAATGGGATTCAGAATAACTGATTTCTCTAAAAAAAAAAAAATATTTTATTTTAAAATATATTTTAGCAATTAAAAAAAATTAAATCACTTCCCAATTTCCCCAACCCCTAATAGAATCCTTCCTTACAACTGAGACACATAATTAAATAAACCAAATGAAAACACTGGCTATTTCAGAGAATGAATGGCTCAATCAACATCTGTACCAGATCTCTACCAGAAGAGAGGAAGGACAAGTGTTTCATCAGCTGCTATGTGGAATTAAGACTGGGGATTGCATCGATTTGAATTATAAGGTCTTTTCATTTTCTCATATCTGTTGTGGTCACTGCATATTCAGGGGTTCTCAAACTACAGCCCATGGGCCAGATGTGGACAGCTGGGTTATGGCAAATGGGCTGAGGGGCGGAGACAAAGTATGAATTTTTGTTTTTACTATAGTCCGGCCCTCCAACAGTCTGAAGTGAACTGGCCCCCTACTTAAAAAGTTTGAGGACCACTAGATATTTTTCTCTTGGTTCTCTTTGTTTAAGATTTTTCTAAGGGCTAAAAGGCATAGGAAATATTAAGAAGAGGCACATATGTTTTTGCCAATTCTCTCTTCTTGGAATCCTCATTCTTCTGCCCAATTAAATCTGCCTTTCAAGGCCCATTTCAAGTATCACCTCCTCCAAGAAGCCTTCCTTGGCTCCTCCAGGTTTTGGCCCTCTTCCTACTTTGAATTATAGCATACATTGGATGTATCTCCCACTTGACAATGACTCATATATAGTCTAGTATCTGTAGAAGTGTTAGTTCACCAAATACATGAACTCTATATTGTATTCCAGTTCATTATCATGAGCATATGACTTGAAGAGGTCTTTGAAGAAGACTCAGACCAACCATTAAATATTTTAGGAAAAGTTATGTGGTTTAATTGTAGATAGCCAAGACTTGAAGTTTAAAGAGGAAGATGGGACAAGGAAGAGCACTAGAGTGGGTACTTATTTTCCCAAAATGCAATAATAGTCAACAATATCTCCAAAGCTGAATTCAAAAGGAAAAAAAGATCTCCAAAAAACCAGGTATGACCCGAGGGAAAAGGAGGTACCAATAAGGGAGGCTACACAGTAGATGCAACTTTCCAGCATGGAAAGCTGTAGGTATAAAAGATTCCAGAAAAGGAAAAGCATGCAGAGAAGGAAGGAGCCAAAGGTGTCAAGAGCAATGACAGTTTAAAAAAAAAAAAAAAATCTAGTAAAAAAGGTTAAGCTAGACAGTTTGGAATGACTGAGCACGATTATATTAACTTTAGTAAGACATGCATGTGTGTTACCATTGTAGGTTATGGATTTGTCTACATGGCTTTATAAAAATGAAACTTTACAGGAGAAAAATGATAAAAAGAATCTCCTCCACCCCTTTCCAAGGGAGACTAATTCCTGCCAGTAGGGGTGCAGGAGATTAGGTCCATAAAGCTAGCTTACTCTGCTTTCCTCAGGGAGGGTAAATCATACTAGAATTGTATCTATCCATCCTGCTAAATATTGCTAGTCTAGGGAAAATAATTTTTATCTTCAAGTTACTTTTCCTGGCTTCTACCCCTTAACGGGGAAGAAATGTTCCAAGCCATATTGACAGCTCTAGGACAGGTGGTGCAGTGGATAGAGCACCAGCCTGAAATCAGGAGAACCTGAGTTCAAATATGACCTCAGACACTTAACACTTCCTGGCTGTGTGACCCTGGGCAAGTCACTTAATCCCAATTGCCTCAGCAAAAAAAAAAAAAAAAAGAGAGAGAGAGAGAGAGAGAAGAAAAAAAGAAAAAAGAAACTCTCGGCTCTTTTCTCACCCAATGATAGCTATACAAAGACCATTCATCATATATAGTGAATGATAGCTAAATCCATTTATCCCAAATTGAAAACAAGTAGAAATCAGAGGAATTGTCCAGATTAGCATATACCAGATTACACGGAGAACAAATGGCCTCTTCCACTGAGAGCAAGTTATTTCTACTCCACTAAAAAAGGGTTCCCAATCTCATCCAAGGGAAACTTCTCTAAAGGACCTAATGCAACAAGCTGAGAATAGAAACAATTCTTCCACATGTTGACCTTTTCCCCAGAATCTTTCTCTCTATTCAGGGACTTATCCTTGGAGAGAGCCTGGAGCTATATAAATATGTCCTCTTCTAAAGATGGAAAGTCAGGAGGAAAAAAGAAACTCTCCTCTCAAGTTCTCTCCAAACCTGCCCTTTAGGCAGTTTTGAGTAATCATTCTTTCCATCTGTGAGAGAAGTCTGATGCAAATGCTTAGGCTGGAGCCCCAGGTTACACTTTGTCATTGTTATTTGTCCTTCTTTCTGAAAGAGGACCATACTTTATTTTTAAATCCAATGTCCCTTTGTCAACCCCCAATCTTTTCAGCCTCTCTGTAGCATTAATTTTGATGACCTACTGGATCTCTCTACTCCCTGAACTTTTGCTTTCTCTGGGTTCTTCTACTTGTCTGGCTTGTCCCTTCTTAGTCTTCTTTATAAGATCTTCATCTCTGGCCTGTTACTTATTCATGTATATATCCTAGGATTCTGTCCTAGACCCTAGTTTCTTTTCTCTAGATAGTCTTTTAAAATTTTATCTCACCAGGTCACATGATTCAACTAATTATATTTGTGAAGATGATGAAGATGACTCTCAGATCTATATATCTATCTATCATGCTTCCTCAGTTCTCATCCTACATCTCCAGCTGCCAATTGAACTCCAACTGTATGACTCAAAAACATTTCAAACATAATTTGATCAAAACAGAATTCATAATCTTTTCCCCTATTTCCAAAATATCTCTTCTAAACTTCTATTGTTGCTAAGGATATCATCATCCTTCCAGGCACCCAGTTCCATAAACTTGGAATCATTCTCGACGTTTCTCCCCTCTGCACAAATTCGCTTACCAAATTTCAGTCACATTCCCTTCTCTCCACTCCCACAACCACCATTCTAGATCACACTGTGAGAGATATTATGTTCCAAGTGTTATTGATTACAAAATGGAATATAGAAGGGAGTAAGAAGAATGGAAAGATGGGAAGATTTGAATCCCAAATAGTTGGTTTTAAATTTGATTCTTGAGGAAATAGGGAGCCAAGGGAATTTATTGAATGGGGAATAGAATGTTCAGACCTGTGTTCTGTGACAGATGAGTGCGGGATAGATTACAATGGAAACGCTCCTGAGGCAAGGAAACCAACCAACAGGCTGTTGCATTGGGCCAGGTATGAGGGGGTGTTTCATAAATAATTGTGGAATTTGTAGCACTCCTTCTGGCCTATCCCTCCACTGAATGATATGTTATTCTGCTAAGAGGCAACTCTCCTGGGTCTAACCAGGAAAGATCTCCTAGGAAGGACAGGATCTTGGCTAAATCTTGAAAGAAGCCAAGAAAGACAACCAGGTCTCTCCAGTCACAAGGACCCAAATTCATATCTTGTCTCAAACACTTAGTAGCTGTTTGACTCTGTGCAAATTGTTTAACCTTAATTGCCTCAAAGAAAGGAAGAAGGAAATCAAGAGTGTCAGAATTTGGAGGTGAAGAGAGGGCACATTTCAAGTATATTGGATAGCTGATATAAAGGCACAGAGCTGGGAGGTTATATGTGAGGAACAGTAAATAGGTTAGTGTAGCTAGATTGTGAAGAGAGGAGTAAAATATAAGACTGGAAAGAAAGGTCAGGAGAAGCCTCATTGTAAAAGGCTTTAAATGCCATCAAAGGATCTGCTCCTGGAGGTAATAAGGAAACACTAGAGTTTATTGAGTAGGGGGATGACATGGTCAGGAAAATCACTTTGACAACTGAGTAGAGAATAGATTGTCATAAGAAAGATACTAGAGTCAGGCGAACAACTAGAAAGTTATTGCAATAATCCAGCGAGAAAGTGATGAGGGCTTTTACTAAGGTGATGGTTGCATGAGTGGAGAGAAAGGGACTTAAAAAGGAAATATTGTAAAGGTAAAAATGTTAAGATTTGAGAATGGACTGAAGATGTGATATAAGTAAGGAGTCAAGGATGTTACCTATATTATGAACCTATATTATGACTGAGAGGTAATATCCTAGACAATAACAGGAAAGTTGGAAAAAAAGGAGGATTTGGGGAGAAAATTCTACTTTGGATTTACTGAGTTTCAGATACGCATGGGATATCCATCTTGAGATGTCAAAAAAAAAAGATTGGGAATAAAATATTAGTTCAGGAGAGGGATTAAAACCAGATATATTAATCTGGAATTACCTATACAGACCTGGCAGTTTAATTCATGGGAGTGATGAGATCACCAAGTGATATAGTATAGAAGGGGAAAAAGAAAGGGACTCACCACAAAATCCTTGGAGGACACTCATGGTTATGGACATGAACTGGATGAAGATCCAGGAAAGGAGACTAAGAAAAATAATTTCCTTTGAGACCTTCATAGTCTCTATTATCTTTCCTTAAGAGTTTATAATTTCACTTAATGGATTTTGAGGAATTGAAATTATCAGGGTCCCCTCACTCTAATTAAATGATAATTTAGTCAATATACAATTCAGTATTTTATGACAAATTGTTCTCCATTTCTTATTTTCCTTTAAAGTTTAGACTAAAATTTCCTTAAGAACAGGCTTGTGATCTTCTCTTATAATCTGCCCTTCATTTTCCTCTTCCCTCCCTACCTCATCCCAGAACTAAGGACCTGATAAGGACTCAAAAATATTTCTTTATTGATTGCATGATTAGGTGAAAAATTATTCTAATCAAAGAAGGTCATAGAGTCAAAGAATCCTACAGCTAGTGGGGATGATGAAAAATTTTTGAAATATCATCTGGTTCATATTCTCCTGTTTTCAGGAAGTTGAGGTCTAATGGCTCCCTCTTACCTCCAGGATCAAATATAAAATTCTTAGTTTGTCATTTATATTACAACCCATTTTTCTAGTCTTTTAATACTTTATTCCCCTTTATAAATTCAACAAACCAGCTAAATGACCAATATTCCAGTCCTCACATGTAGTGTTTCACCTTCCAATTCCAATACCAACTATCTCCCTTCTTCATGTCAACCCAAGCTCTCTACAAAATTCAGCTCAAATCTCAAAAAAGGCTTTCCAAAAGCCTTTCCTGGTCCTCCTCTGCCTTCTCTGTGAGATCATTTTTCAATTACCTTGTTTTTAATCTTATATGTACATAGTGGTTTTGTGTGTTTTTTCCCCCCATTAGAATCTAAGCTTCTTGAGAGTGCTGCCACAGTGCTTGGTGCATATTATGTCCTTAATGTTTGGTTGGTTATCCTTCATTCTCAAAGAGGACCAAAACAACATCATTATGTTGGAGTCAAGTTACAGTGTGTCCGACTATGGCTGATTAGACCACTATGAGCTCTGAATGGTCTGCCACAGGTTGGCACAAATAGTCCTTATGAACATTTGGGGTGGATTGTTTTACTTTGTGCATCGCACATGTCCTTTGAGCTACTTCCATTCTACTTTGCTCATGTAACCCAGCACCTCCTCTGATGAGGGCAGGCCGTGCTGGGCAGTCCAGTGCCAGTGTCTCTCTCCCATGTCATGCAATCAATTCTAAAGTTCTTAAAAGAGACCTTGAGAGTATCTTTGTATCATTTCTTTTTCCTTCTGACCACCAAGTAAGTGATAAGAGTGACCTTTTGATTTTCTGCCTCAGGAGAAGGCAATCTTAGTGGGCTATAATCTTTATTAAAGATGAGATTATCTTAAATTGATGAGATCACGAAGTCACTTGGAGTAGTTACAGAAGTAAGGAGCCCTCAAGAGATCAAATCCTATCACTTTCCCAGAAGAAATTGAACCAAGGGATAATTTGCCTTCTTTTCCCAAATAGTATGATCATTTTTAGCATTCTCTGACCTTGGTTGCCGCTTCAGAATTTCAAATTCACTTTAACTCCTGGTTCTCATTCTTCTCAGCCCCTGACTCAGTATCTTACAATATACATTCTATCTCCTCAAAACCCCTGGTTACATAAAGTTTATGCTGTCTTCCATTCCTCGATTTACCTTAATCATCTTTTCCAACAAATGTCTTACACACACATACCAGATATGATTTATGAGAGCCCTTTGGGCTTCATCATTTGATGTTATCCTCTTTAAGGATGGATTTTATGTGTTGCTCTGTCACTCTTGAGTCCCCATTTCTTTTTCAGAGCACTTAGTAAAAATAACTCAAATTTACATAGTGGAATAAAGTCTGTAAAGCACATTTCTTGCTACAAATTGGTCAAGCAGATAGTGTCGGTATTATTATCCTTATTTAACAAATGAGGAAACTGAGGCTAGAAAGTGTATGAAGTAGTATTCAAACTTGGGTCTCCTGAATGGTTTCTAACACATTTACAAGTGGGGGTAAGTGGTATGTTGCCTTAATTTGTGATGGTTTTGTCCTGGCTTTCTCTGAGCTATCTCCTTCCTTTCTTTCTCTCCCTTATTGTATCTGGGTGATAAGGATGAAAAAGAGAATCCTTGGGATGAGGTCGGGGTAACCCAGAGGACATTGACTGAGAAAGCCTAAATCTCTGTAAACAATCTGAAAGCCTAGCTACTCCCTGAAGCAAGCAGGGAGGAGCACTTTTGATTTTGTTTGGGCCTTTTGTTCAAATAGACTTTTGATTACAGTCCCACCCCAAGTGGAGGTCTCTAGCAAACTGAGATTACATTTCTCTTACAAAAGGTCTATTTATACTGTAGATCGGGGTCCTCTAACTACGGCCTTCGGCCAGATGCGGCCCGCCTGGTTATGGCAAAATCAAACCTGAAGTGACATTCGACCTAAACTCGTGTTAGCAACGCACACTTCTGGCACTGGGCTGAGGAGGCGGAGACAGTGTCCAACCCCCCAACAGTCTGAGGGACAGTGAACTGGCCCCCTATTTAAAAAGTTTGAGGACCACTGTTGCAGATCCTCACTCTTTTTGGGTCCTAAATCCCTTATAAGGTTAGCCTGCCATTAATGGCATACTCCACCTCATAGCCTCTTCCCTTTGATGGCATCCTCTTCTTAGTTAATTCTGACTCTCACTAGGAAACTTGTCATTCCCCTTGCTAATTGCTAAAACCCTTTTCCTTGTTAATTCCTCTTAGAATTTATTCCATTTTTAGCAGCATAATAAAATCTTTGCCCCTTGATTTGAAGATCTATGCCTATAAAATTTTTTAGATGAAATAAAAACTCAAATCTTGGTGCAGACAATTCAGGTTAGCTTTAGAGCTGTCAGTTAGGGAAAGGGTTGGATCACGACATAGTTTTAGGATCAGTGTGATGCTTCAAATCCTGCCCTAGATACTTACCAGCTGTGTGATTGACTTAATTTTTAGCCCTATGTTACTCATCTATAAAATAGGAATAATATTAGCACCTACTTCACAGAGTTACGTAGCTTATTTTAACCGGAGTTTCATATATAAAATAGGGATTATTCTGTGCAAAATGAAGTCCACGAGACCCGAGTTCACATCTGACCTCTGGTATTAGTTGTGTGACTCTTAGCCAAGTCACCTAAATTCTATGTACCTCAGTTTCCTGTTTTGCAAAATGGAGACGACAATAACAGCTACCTCATAGATCAAATGAGTTGACCTATATAAAGTGTTTTGCAAACTTTAAAGCCCTTAGATAAATGCTAGCTTTCATGATGATTATTATTAATAGCATTTCCTTAGTATTGTTGTGAGAGCAAAGTGAGATGTTTGTCAAGCACTATGTAAATCTGAAAGCACTAGGAGAACCATGATCTGTCTTTTCATCCTAAGTGACATGGGTAGACTTGGATCTACAGAAAACTTGAGCAGTTTCTTTCTTGGGTTGGCAAGCCTGAGAAAAGGGAACATTGTATCTGTGTCACTTTGTGCAGTCCCCAGCTCAGAGGCCCTCCCCCCTCCCTGCTAAACGGAGTCTTTCAATCATGCTTTTATGTCAATGTAGCCTGAAAGCTTTCAGCAGAAACTAGACCAGGAACCTGAGCCTCGGGATTCTGAGCCATTCTAGAGTCCTAGCAGAATGAGGAAAGCTGGGCAGGGGGTGAAATCTACACCTTGCAACTGATCAGACTAAATAAAAACAGGCAGGACGGTTTACTTTGTTCCTACTCTTTCTATTGTTGCGGGAGGAACTTTGTCTCCTTAAAAACATTTCTGGGACTTTCCCCATCCAGGCACATAGTTCCAGCCTCCTAGAGGCTCATAAGCAAAGCCCTCTCGAAGAACTATTTCTGGCCAATTAGGAGTTCATTCTGTCTCAGAATGGGAATCAGTCAGTACAGTGGACAGAGGTTCCATCTTGAGGGTAAGCCTGCCATCTAGTGTTCTTCTTGGGGCTATGCTGGTGGGAAAAATAAGCAGCTTACACCCAGACTGCCTGGAGTATACACTGTGTTCAGAGCTCTGGGCTTAGGGCACCGGAGTATAAAGGAAAAGAAGACATGGTCCTTGCTTTCTTGGATTCTGATTTGATGATAGGTGAAGAAACATGGCCCCTACTCTTGGAACTCCTGTTCTGATGGGGAATATGTAACTGCCCTTAGGAACTCCTAAAGAAGGAAGAAGGGGGGGAAAGAGGGAAGAAAAGGAGAAAGGAAAGAAAGGAGAAAAAAGGAAGGAAGGAAGAAATAAACAGGCAGATTTTTGTTTTTCTTCACAGGTTAGTTTTATCTTCTGAATCCAATTCTTCTTGTACAACAAGAAATTCGGTTCTGCACACATATATTGTATCTAGGATATATTGTAACATATTTAACATGTATGGGACTGTCTGTCATCTAAGGGAGGGGGTGGAGGGAAGGAGGAGAAAATTCGGAATAGAAGTGAGTGCAAGGGATAATGTAAAAAATTACCCATGCATATGAACTGTTAAAAAAAAAGTTATAATTATAAAATTAATTTTAAAAATAAAATATATAAAAAAATAAACAGGCAGACATTCCATGCCTTAAAAAGGAAGCTTTAATTTGGGTGTTAAGAGTGGAAGAGGTAGAAAAGGTTAATTGCAGACAAGTAAATAAAAGTGCGTGTATATGTTGTGTATGTGTGTGTATGTGTGTAATTTTTCATTTGCTTATAGTTCTTTCCCCAGTCTTTGTCTCCTATTCTTCAGCTATCTTACCCCACTAGTTCCCCTTCACACCTCTCACATAAAAAAAAAAGGTAGCCCTTCTTCTAGCTAAGGCAAACCTTTCTCAATGCACAAATCATCCATTTCATCCTGTCTGCCCCAGCAAACTGCCACCTCATCTAACTCTACTTGATCACTCATCCTTTAATCTCTCATTTACTCATTACTTCCCTGCTGCTTACATATATACCTCTGTCTACCTCATTAAAAAAACAAAACAAAACAAAAAAAAACTTACTTGACCCATCCATGTCACTAATTAATATCCTATATCTTTACTACCTTTTGTGGCTAAATTCCTTGTGAAAGCTGTGTATATTAGGTGCCTCTAACTCTCACTTTCCTTTAAACCCTCTGCAATCTGGCTTCTAAACTTATGATTCAATTGAAGTTATTCTTTCCAAAGTTAGTAAATGATCTCTTAATTGCAAAACCTAAGGGATTTTACTCAATCCCTTTTTTTTTTTTTAAGCCAAGAAACCCATCATCCTTGACTTCTCTGCAGCATTTGACATTGTCAATTATCCTCTTCTCTTGGATACATTCTCCTTTCTAGGTTTTTGTGACATTGTTTTCTTTGGGTCCTTTTCTCCTCTGTATGATCCTTCCTTATCAGTCTCCTTTGCTGGATCTCCATCCAAATCCAGTTTTCTAAGACTCCAGCTTCAACCCTCTTTCTCTTTTCTCTTTGTGTTATTATACTTAGTGATCCCATCATCTCTTACATGTTCAATTATCTGTTTGGAGATGATTATTAGATATATTTATCCAACCCTACCTACTCTTTTGACTGCCAGTCTCAAATTACTAACTCTATTTTATACATTTTCAATCTGATGTCTCATAGCTGTCTTAATCTCAACATGGCCAAAACAGAAGTCATTATTTTTCTTCTCAAGCCCTCCCTATTCCCAGCTTTCTTCTTAGAATCAAGAGCACCACCATCTTTCCAGTGACTCAGGCTTGCAACTTCAGTGTCATCTTGAAATTTTCCTTTTATACTCACTCTATGCATGAAATATATTGCCAAGTCTTGCTATTTCTGTCTTTACAACATCTCTTCATTTCACATAATTGCCATTCTAGTATAGGTCCTCATTACCTCATGTCTAAAGTATTGTAATAACCTTCTCTTAGGTCTCCCTACCTCAATCTCTCTCTCCTTTCTAGTCTACTCTCTACTTAGGTAACCAAAGTGATATTCCTAAAGTGCAGGTCTGCTCATATCACTCAGTGACTCCCTATTACCTCTAGAATCAAATGTCAAATCCTCTGTTTAGCTTTTAAAAATTAATTGCATTATGTGATGATCAATTCTGATAGACGTGACTCTTTCCAACAATGAGATGACTGATGCCAGTCCAATGATCTTAGGACAAAGAGAGCCATCTACACCCAGAGAGAGGAGGGTAGGAACTGAATGTGGATCACAACATAACATTCTCACTCTTTTTGTTGTTGTTTGTTTGCATTTTGTTTTCTTACTCATTTACTTTCCTTTTTGGTCTGATTTTTCTTGTGCAGCAAGAGAATTGTATAAATATGTTTGCACATATTGGATTTAACATATATTTTAACATGTATAACATGGATTACTTGCCATCTAGGGGAGGGGATAGGGGAAGGAGGGGAAAATCTGAAACACAAGGCTATGCCAGGGTCAGTGTTGAAAAATTATCCATGCATATGTTTTGAAAATAAAAAGGTTTAAAATGAAAATTAATTAATTGCTTTTTAAATTTGCAAAAATCCATCTCTTCTCTTTCCCAACTCCTTTTCATCTCCTATTTGGCTTTTAAAATGCTTCACAATCTGGACCCTTCCTTCTTATTCAGCTTTCTTATACTTTACTTCCCTCCACATACTTTATGATTCAGACACAAAGATCTCCTTGTTGTTCCTCTTCCACAATTCTTCAACTCCCAGATCCTTTCCTTTTCACCCTCTTTTCACCTTTACTTATTTTTCACCCCTGCCTTTCCCCAAGTTTCAGCTCAAAAGCCACTTTTTGCAAGGGGATCTTACCTGGTCCTTTCTTTTGTTAATGACATATTTCTGAAATTATTCCCATCTACAATCTATACTTCTATCTAGTTGTTTGCAAATTGCCTCTCCCATTTGAATGTGAATTTCTTGGGGAAGGACAAGAGGAACCATTTTTCCCCCTTTGTATCTCTACTATTAAATTCCTAGCACAAAGTTGGCACTTAAATGCTTATCAACTCATTTCAAAAGATAAAAATCGGGGGGCAGCTAGGTGGCGCAGTGGATAGAGCACCAGCCTTGAATTCAGGAGGACCCAAGTTCAAATGTGGTCTCAGACACTTTACACTTCCTAGCTGTGTGACCCTGGGCAAGTCACTTAACCCCAGCCTCAGGGGAAAAAAAAAAAAAAAAAAAAAGATAAAAATCGTAAAAACTCCATGTATTCAGGGAGCATCTGAGCTATATCAGGAAAGAAACTAAGAATTCTATGAGGCATAGGGAAGGAGAGAAAGCTTTCTAGACATTAGGGGCCATTAGTAATTTAGGTAGACTCCTGCAGAATCGGGAAAGGTCTAAGGAGGAAAACTCTTTAACAAGTCATTTAAAATGTAGCCTTGAATCCTTTAGAATGTCTTTATTGTCTAGATTAATGTGTTTGGTTGGCCTTGGGGAAAAGGCAACACATGATCTGACAAAGCTTTGTTTGACTTTATTCTCACAACTTTTTGAACTCAAAAAGATAAATGTTAAAATTTTAACCTACTTCAAGATTTCCAAAATGGTCCAATTGACTTCTGCTTGAGAAGGAAGATTCCAAGGCAAAGTTTCAATGACAAGTGAAGTTGTGTCAGTAAGAGTTTAAGGTTAGGGAACAGTCAAAACTGAAATTTCTAATAGCAGACAGTAAGCAGAGGCAGACCTATACTCATCAACACACAGACCTGGACCTTGGAATGAACTCCTGAAAATAAATATAGAACAGATACAAGTACACAGATACACCCCATAGGAAAGCATTAAATCCCCTTAATATATACATTCATGAATATACATGCTATTACATTATATATAGATGTGAATTGGGCTGGGGACATATGGCTGATTTACATAGATGCCCATATATATATCTGACTACTTAGAAAAATTATTCCAAATATAAACAGATGAATTCATTTGTATTAGATGTATGCTTTTGAGTTATTGTTTTTATTCTGAAATTAACAAGAATTAATAAAGCATAATAGAACAAAGAGGATTATTTGTCAAACTGTGAACCTCTATTATATACAATTCGCTTTTGAAATATATGATTAAATTCAACATATAATTTCCAAAGTTGTCCTGTTTGTGATTCTTTCTGACTTCCTTCTACTCTCTTCCAAGCATTTTAATGAAGAAAATTAATAGGTATGCAATGGCAGAAACATTTTTTGATTATCTGTGGCTAGCAGGAAAAATTCTTTGAAGAGAAAAAATACTTTTTGTTGTTCAGTTATGTCCAATTTTTCAGGATCACATTTCGGGTTTTCTTGGCCAAGATACTGAAGGGGTTTCCCATTTTCTTCTCCAGTTCTTTTTACAAGTGAGGAAATGGAGGTAAAGAGTATTAAGTGATTTGCCCAGAGTTACACACTTACAAGTTTCCTTACTCCAGTCTCATCATTCTGCACATTATGGTACCACCAGAAGCTCCATGCTTTCCTAGACAAATATTGCTCTTTGATTGACTTATAGATGGAGTTCAGAAGCCAGTCTCATAGAAGTTTCAGAAGGATATTAAAAAAAAAAAAAAAAAAAAAAGATGTGTAGAAAATTAAACACCAATTCTGGTGGCTATGTTCTAAATATTTTCAGTTCCCTAACACCCAAAGGGTGCTTCTCAATGCAGTTGCATCTAAGTTTGCATCTACTGTTTCATGGCTGGACTGCTGAAAGATCTCTTTCCATCCTGGAAAGTTCAAGTCTCTTGGATTTGGAAGCTCAACTCCGTTGAAAAGGCTTTGTGTCCACTCCATTACTCTCATGCTTAATGGATGTGGAAATGAATGGAATGACACCTTGCAGAATGAGGGCTACAACTACTTTCCCTCCCAGGCTGGATTTCAGATCATTATTTCTGCTGACATTATGCAGCTGTTGAATGAAGGTTTGGATCCCTCCCACCCTCCTTTCCTCTCACCCAACCTCCGGCTCCCCACAATCCCCCAGAAGCAACTTTTGTTTTTGTTTTTGTTTGGGGCCAGAGAAGTGTTTAGCAAGAACGGGCAGACATGCCTTGTTGGAGCCCTGATCTAAGTCCAGCTGACAGGTAGGTTTCGGGGCTGTCTCTAGGGCTGTGGCCTGTTTAGTGGATTTACCACTCTAAACTCAATTACAGAGGACTTTCACGCTCGACAGAAGACTCCAGTCCCTTTTTGATAAAAACTCTGGCGAGTAAATAAGTCATGACGATGATAGGACCCTGCCATTTAATATTCATTGAAGTACACATGTTTGGAAATTGGAAGCAGGGTTTAATCCATTTTCATATTTATATCAACATGAAGCTTTACAAAAGATATATCCTTTTCTCCAGGAATCTCATCAATTTCTTGTTGAGGCAAGATAAAAATGGGTGCAAGTTTTATTCTAAGCAAAAAAAGACACATTTTGAACTGTGAGTTGTAGGTCTGTTTGCTTTTAAATTAGAAGCAATTCTATGATTCTATTTAGAATGGACAGAAGTCTAAGCTAAGTAAAGGAGGGTTCCCCTTATAGAAAATTTGTTCCCGATTCAAGCTCTTGAGTTGTTGTAAGAGCAGAGTAGGAGCAGTGGCAGATCCTACTTGGGGCATTACTATTTAGAACAGGTTTTCCAGTTATTCCAAGTCATAGCAGTCCACGGATTCCTCTGAGAGGGAAGGTGAGACTGATAAATAGGAAACTTCTCACCTCAGGTCTGAGTTGTTTATCTGTCTATTGAAAGGGACACGAAGGAGTTAATGAATGACAAAGAGTTTGGAGTGTATGTTCTCTCTCTCTCTCTCTCTTTTTTAATGTGACTGAATGTTTAAATGTGGCAGTATGGCTGATGGCATCTCCTTTAATAATGTAGCACATGGCTTCCTGAGGGGACAGCGTTTGATTTGGAAAATGAATATGGTGCACTCTAAATTCTCTTCCCTGAGGAAGGCTGACTAACTGATAAGTGCCATGAGCTAGCGTGGGGACTCATTCTGTCAAATCAAGCTTGCTGAGAAGGCACCAAGTGGAATCTTCTCAAGTCTCCTAGAGGTAATATGAGCAGACACTTCTGACATTAGACAGTGCAGCAGGCCCTGCTTATTGGAAGAATTCACCATCCCACGACAAGGTGGTCTTTAGATGACAAGGATAAAGAAATCAGCACAAATTTGTTAATGCAACAACTTAGAAAGACATAATATTTTTTAAAAAGCCACTCAGTTGCAAAGGCCATCAAATATAGGGAGATGTTGTACCTACATGGAAGGGGTTTGTTTTTGCAGCACTTCTGGTACCCATCTTCCTTCTGAGTTTTTTCTCATGCTTTCTACACCACCATATCCTAACTGAGGTCGTGTTGGTCTAATTCCTTCTGTTAGGTAAATGGCCCCCAAAATTTATCATTCCATAACTCCTAAAGTCCTGCTTCCTCGGTATATCCAAAAAAATTGGAGAACTTGTTTCCATTTTCTTAGCATCTGGACCACTGGTGTCAAACTCAGATTGAAACAAGGTCCACTAAACTATACATAAAGACTTACAGGCTATATGTTGAGATAGAAAACCATATCTAAACATTATTTTTATTTTATTTTTACTTTGTTAAGTATTTTCCAATTACATTTTACAGTCTGATTCTGGTAGCACTGAGGAATATTGCAGGCTAGCAATCTGATATTTCTGGTTTAGAATACCATCTTTCCTATATCAAATGAGAACATGGTTATTTCTAAAGTGAGACTTCTGCAAGTAGGGGATATGGGGAAAGGAAATAGAGCATCTCAGCTACCAGAATAGGATGAGGTATTAATTATTCAATCATAAAAATCCACAGAAAATTCTAGGGCAAATTCTAGAGCAAATGAATCAAATGAGATGATGAAAACACTTTGGAAACTACAAAATGGTAATTAGATATAAGAAATTATTATCATTATTAGTGATTTTATTGGAAATAAGTAGTAACCAATTTAAAAGGTTTGACAATTTTTTTTTCTTTTTTCTTTTTTTGGCCCATGATATCATTGAACTCTACCAATGAAGAGGAATAATTGTTCTGTAAACTCAAAGTCTGGGAACACTGAGAATTTAACTGAACTTTTGCAGGGGCACCCAGGAAGTATGTGTCAAAAGTAGTTTTCAAACCCAATACTTCCTAATTCTGAGGCCATATCTATATCTATTATCTTTTGCTACTTGGAGATGGTAATTATATGTCTTACAAATAATTATGTCATTTATAACTGTTATAACATGAATGAATATATATGTGAATCTTATTGATTATGTAACATAAATATGCACTTGAAGGTTTGTAAAGTATTTTACTTAATGTTATCTCATAAGCACCTTGAGGTTGTTGCTAGTATTATTCCCACTTTTTAGATGTGGAAACTGGAATTAAGAGAGATTAAGTGACTTGTCCAGGTTTTAATAAGATCTGAACCCAGGTATTCCTGTTCAGTCCAAAGCTACATTCCTCCCCCCCCCCCCATGCCACTCTTTACCCTCCTATGACTTGACTGATTTTAACTAATTTAATCAGTAAAGTTGTATTAAATCTAATTAGAGCTATATAGGAATAACTTTCACATGTATATTAAAGCTAGCTAAAGAATATGATTTAACATTGAAAACCCAAACAAAGCAATGACCAATAACTATATCCAGAGAACTGACAGTGAAGTATAATTATCTTCTTTCTGCAAAGAAGTGGTGGACTATGGATGTGGAATGGAACATACATTTATGTCTTGGCTAATGTGTGGGGCTGTTTGCTTTTTAACTTAAGTCTACTTCTTTAGTATAAAAGAGAATTCTACTGGGTAGAAATATCAGTAGGAAGTGATAGTGATTTTTTTCTATTTGTCTTTTTAGTCATTTTTTTATAACACTAGTGAGTGATTTAAAAAAATAAATACAAAAAAAGCATTTAAAAAAATAAAATAGGAAATTTAATTAAAAAAAAAATAAGCAGTTAGGTGGCACAATATCTGAAGTGCTGGGTCTGGAGGCAGGAAAACCAGAATTTAAATCCTACTTTGAGACATTTAAAAGGGATGTGACCTGGAACAAAATATTTTACCTACTTATATCAGTTTATTCATCTTTAGCATGGACTTAAGTGCCTCCAAAGATAAAATGAGATAAAATTTATAAAGAGTTTTGCAAACCGTAAAACATTATATAAATACTAGCTATCGTTATTATTAAAATATATTATTTACTTGAGACAAAATTGGTATGAATCAAATATTCTAAATAGAGGAAATTGCAAGGTACATACTGGTTACTTGTGTTAGAGACTAGCAAAAGGATTACCAGCCTATCAGCTTTTGAAGATAAAAGGATTATTAGGTCAAATTCAGCCTCTCCCAGGGCTAAGCTATTCATGGTACCCACACCACTAAATCAATCATTTAGTCAACTGACTTGCACATTTATTCTGCTCCAGAGCCCCTTATATACAATACAGTGACCCACTTAGAGCATCCATTCTTAAAGATGCTTTTTGTTACTTTTAATTGGATTTTATATATTTGATGCACTAATTTGATATAGATTGCTAAATTCCATCAACAAATTAGCATAATGTGATCATGTTAACACTTTCCCCAAACCCATGACTTATTTAGTTAACTCTTGTAGTTAAGAAATCTTAAAAATTTGCAATGAAAAAAAACACTGAATGTATTTTTAAAAAACAACCCTGGGATTGTTGCTTCCTTGCTATTTAACTTTGGAAGGGTAGTTGCCTGACAGAGTATATCTATCATATATATCATTATTGTTATTGTTATTATTTATATTAAACTCTGAGTATCAGTTTCTTCATTTGCAAATGAGGTTATTTCACTTCTCTCAGAATTATTCTGAAGATCAAATGAGAACTTATATATGTATATGTTTGTATATTTGTGTCTGTATATATATATATATATATACATATAACAGCTTAATTTTGAATTCTATGGAGTATATATTTGCACATATAAATTATATACTTTGAAAAGTGCAGTGTTATATAAATAAGTCCTAGTATTTTAAAAAATACAAAAAAAATGAAATGATTAGTTTTGGAAGGAGGAGGTAAGTAATCTGAACTACAATTTATCATTTTTCCAGCTTTAACAAGTTCCCTTTTGGTGTGCTAAAAAGCCCCTTAATTTGCTTTTTTAGCTTTTTATTTTCAAAATATGTGCAGTTTTCAATATTCACCCTTGCAAAACCTTGTGTTCTAATTTTTTTCTCCCTCCCTTCTTCCACTCCCCCTTAGACAGCAAGTAATCCAATATATGTGCAATTCTTCTATACATATTTCCACACTTATGCTGCACAAGGAAAATCAGATCAAAAAAGAAAAAAAATGAGAAAGAAAACGAAAAGCAAACAACAAAAAAGGTGAAAATACTATGTATGTTGTGGTCCACATTCATTCCCCACAGTTCTCTGTGTGGATGTGGATGGCTCTCTCCATCACAAGTATATTGGAACTGGCCTGAATCACCTCCTTGCTGAAAAGAACCAGGTCCATCACAGTTAATCATCACAAAATCTTGTTGCTGCTGTGTACAATGTCCTCTTGGTTCTACTTGCTTCAGTCAGCATCAGTTCATGTAAGTCTCTCCAAAGCCCCTTAACCTGGACAGCAGCCATCAGTTAAATATTCTTGATATTAGGTTGAAAACAGAATTGTCATCACAGGGCACAGTCTACCAATCTGTTGATGGTTATTCATGGATGGTACTTGGTTGGTGGACCTTACTTATAGAATATACCTTTGCTATTGCTATTATTATTCCATGTTTGAGATCACTAGTTAGGAGAAAAAATACAGTCACTGGATTTAATCCATCACTATGTCTTCACATCCTTACATGGCAATTGGCATGTAAAGCAAGTAGCTTATTGAATTGAAGTCAGCAAGTCCTGTCAGATGGGGAGAATCCATATTAATGATATACTATAAAACACTTTTTGTTAGTTACATATATTCCTTTACTTTCATTTCACAAGAATAGCTCAGCTGTCAAAGCATTTCCAAGATTTCCATGGATTCAGCAAATACTGTGCGATCGAATTATTGCTCTGAGAAAAGCTACAATTAAAACACATTAATCATTGTAACAAAAGATCCTTATTGAAGCTGACAAAGATCCTGAAATCTGATGAATAATTAGCCTGGTTAATCTTTTTAAAAAAGAATTAAACTGCTAACAAGTTAAATCATTGTGATTTTCAAAATAAGCCTCCAAGGTAAGAAAAGACTGGAGATATTATTTTCATTCTTTTTAAAAAAGTGCTTTTTATTTCTTCTTCTCCATTTCTGGAGCTGTTCTGGGTTCCGTGGAGCTGAGACAATGGGGTCATGGATGGCCGGCTATATTGGACTAGGATGATGGTGGTAGGGTTTCCATTATGTTTTTGTATTTCAAAATGCTTTCTCTCTAGTAGCAGTGAGATTTATTCCCCATGTTATGGTTCCCCCAAAACATGGTTTTAAGTGAAATAAGGTTGCTAGGAGCAGGAATGGGTTAGCAGTGGAGTGAAGAGCTCGACATGACTAACAACAATAACAACAAAACCAAGCAACAAGAGGGTCAGGTATGTCCACAGCATCAACAATATAAATGGAAAACATTCTTGGAAAAGAAAAATACAGATTATAAAAGCTGACTAGAGGTTAAGGGAAAATGGAAGAGAAAATTTAGTCCTTTTCCCATCTGCTTTTCAGAATACTATTGCATTTTTTGCTTTTTATGCTTGAACCAGTGAAGTTTGTTCCTTTATAATGTTATCTCTTCCACATTACGGTTTTGATATGTCATGGATCAGCATAAGAAATTAAATGGGAGTTTTGGGTGAGTTTTACAGAAGCCACAATTGACAGACAAAAACCAGAAGATGAAACAGAAAATGTTTAGAAACTCAAAAATACATAAAATCTATGTATATTGCTGTATAATATGAACATATTTTATCTTTTAATATTATAATAATTCAGACTTCTCTGGTAAAGACCAAAACAATTCACATGGATTTTCCAGATCATGGGGATGCACACCTCAAGGTCCCCCAATATAAAAGGGATACCTTTTTAGTCTCCCTCCCTGGGTCTCCCTTGGAAGAAGAAATGTATATAGTATTTAAAAATGCTCTGATACCAACAGGTGTCCCTGCGAGTGGATCTTATAGTGAAGACCAAAACTGGCTTTCCACCATACCAATCACTCTCAGTGACCCTGTATGCATTTGACATGCTATTATGACAAAGACACTGGATTCCTTTATCTTTTACACACCAATATATAACATATATAATGAGGCTGCTCCTGCATAATTTCCCCATACTCTTACATTTCTCTCCAGATGGATAGTTTAGCTTTGCTGACAGCAGCTTTCTTCTTTGCATTTTAATTACCAGGCAAGGTTTGCTATCCTGGAAAAGACCCCAGGAAAGACAAATATACAATGATAAGTCATGGGAAATAAGCCAAAGGGAGTCGCAGGAGTTTGGACCAAAGCCTGAAGAAGATTCTTTGCAACTCCATTCACTTCGATTTACTTCAAAGCTTAGAAGTTGTCAATCAGTTGTTCCCCACTCTTGTGACCGGTCTATCTTTTTTTTTCAACCATACGCTTCTTTGAAGACTTGCTTTATCTTTCTTCTGCATAATTCCTTGTTTATAATGTGCTCCCCTACCCTGTGTCCTTCAGCTGCCCTTTAGGTGATCCTCAATTCCAATTAATTCTTCAGAAATTGTAGTGTTCTTATCAGAGCAATATTAGAAATACCCATATTGAAAAATGTCCTAAATCACTAACAATTAGACAAATACAAATTTTAAAAAATGATACAACCCTGATATATCATCTCACATCTATTAGATTGGAAAATTTTGACAAAAGTAGAAAATGAAAAATATTAGAGGCACTGTGGGAGCTATGAACTAGTCTGTCTAACCCTCATGGAAAGCAATTTAAAATGGTGCCCATAAAGTTAAACTGTGTATACCTTTTGACCCAGAAATGTACTTCTCAGTCTATAACTGAAAGAGATTAAAGGAAGAGGTAAGGGGTCTATATGTACAAAAGTAAATATAGCAACTTTTCATGGAGGCAAACAATGAGATATTAAGTAGGTGCCCATCAATTGGGGAATAGCTGAACCAGTTATGGTATGTGAATATAATCAAATACTACTGTGCTGCACAAAATTATTAAGGGAATATTTTTAGAAAAATATAGGAAGATTTTATGAACTGATACCAAATACAGAACTAGGAGAATGTTTTATATAATATTCAATATTTTGATGGGCATCAGAAGAAATTAAATGGGAGGGGCAGCTAAGTGGTGCAGTAAATAGAGCATTGGCTCTGAAGTCAGGAGGACCTGGGTTCAAATCTAGCCTCAGACACTTAACACTTCTAGCTGTGTGACCCTGGCAAGTCACTTAACCTGCTTGCTTCAGCAAAAAAAAAAAAAAAAAAAAAATTTAAATAGGAATTTGGTGGGAATTTTGTGGAAGCACAGATGACATGCAAAACCTAGCAGACAACATAGGAAAAATTTTGAAACTCAGAAATTAATAAAATATGTGTATATTATGTATCACATCAACACATTTTATCTTTTAAATACAAAATAATCCAGACGTCTTCTCTGGTATGAAGGGAGAATCAAGAAAAATTTACATGGATTTTCCAAATCGCAGGGGGCACTATATCTCTAGCTCCTGTGATGTGGAAGGGATAATTATATATATTTGTAATGGATTTTGCTTTTCTTGCTTTCTCAATGCTATCTCAATGGAACTGAAAAATAAAATAAAATTGATTGTAAAATAAAAAAGAAAGAGGAGCCTATATAACTCTCAGATTGGGTAAGATGACAGGAAAAGATAACGATAAAAGGGGATGTGGGAAAACTGGGACACTAATAAATACACTAATGACACTAACAACAAAAATTGGGATATTGGTGTGGTTGAGAACTGATCCAACCATTTTGGAGAACATTATGGAACCATGCCCAAAGGGCCATCAAAAATGTGCATTCCTTTTGACCCAGCAGTGTTTCTACTGGGCCTGTATTCCAAAGAGATCTTAAAGAAGGGAAAGGGACCTGTATGTGGCAAGAATGTTTGTGGCCGCCCTTTTTGTAGTGGCAAGAAACTGAAAACTGAATGGATGCCCATCAGTTGGGGAATGGCTGAATAAGTTATGGTATATGAGTGCTATAGAATATCATTGTTCTGTAAAAGACGACCAGCAGGAGGATCTCAGAGAGATCTGGAGAGACTTGCATGAACTGATGCCGAGTGAAATGAACAGAATCAAGAGATCTTTGTTCATAGCAACAAGATTATACAATGATCAATTGTGATGAATGAGGCTCTTTCCTGAACCTACCTTCCTTCCTTCCTTCCTTCCTTCCTTCCTTCCTTCCTTCCTTCCTTCCTTCCTTCCTTCCTTCCTTCCTTCCTTCCTTCCTTCCTTCCTTCCTTCCTTCCTTCCTTCCTTCCTTCCTTCCTTTCCTTTCTTTCTTTCTTTCTTTCTTTCTTTCTTTCTTTCTTTCTTTCTTTCTTTCTTTCTTTCTTTCTTTCTTTCTTTCTTTCTTTCTTTCTTTCTTTCTTTCTTTCTTTCTTTCTTTCTTTCTTTCTTTCTTTCTTTCTTTCTTTCTTTCTTTCTTTCTTTCTTTCTTTCTTTCTATCGCTGAGACAATTGGGGGTAAGTGACTTGTCCAGGGTCACACAGCTAGGAAAGGGAGGGAGGAAAGCATTGGTATTAAAAAGATGAACTTTCATTGCCTGAAGTCATTAAAAGGATCTTGCAGTTTCCCAGACAGTTGGTCAGACTCCCTTCATCCTATTCATTATGATCCCAATTCATCATCTAATACATTTGCATATAGACAGACAAAATCTGTAGTTTATCTATCCAAATTCATGGGGCATGTAGACAACGGACATTCTTCATCCACTGGATTTTTGCTGTGTGCATAACATCCACTCTTTATTATCTTGGCACTTTGATAATTTTCTTTTCACCTGACCAGGTACTGCTTGACCTTGGTTGGACAAGCATCGACTGAATCCTTGCTATAGCTGCTGAAAACAACCTGCTAATAATAACCAGTGGCATTTATGTAGTGCTTTAAAGTTATAAAATGACTTACCCAAAATTACATACTGGGTGAGAAACAGAGCCATTGAGTCTGGATTTGATCTCAGGTCTTAAGTTTCAACCTGCAGTGCTCATTTCATTCTATCATCCTGCCTAAGAGTGGAAACTGAACAAGGAGCACCTCTGTAGCCCAAATGTTGTCTGCCTGAGCACTTCATACATGCTACACCCTCCATATGCTCAATTTAGAGTACAATCTACTAATATTCTCAAATTTTCTCAAAGATCCCTATCCTAAAAATATTTTCCTCTAAATTTTCTGTCCTTCAGACTCTGCCTGATTTCTCTCTTTCTTTCCCCCCCCCCCTCCCTGAGGCTGGGGTTAAGTGACTTGCCCAGGGTCACACAGCTAGGAAGTGTTAAGTGTCTGAGACCAGATTTGAACTCAGGTCCTCCTGAATTCAAGGCTGGTGCTCTATCCATTGCGACACCTAGCTGCCCCTCTCTCTTTCTTTTCAACAGCAAATTTCTTCTGCATTCATTTTTAAAAATTTAATTTAATTTTTTATTATAGCTTTTTATTTACAAGATATATGCATGGGTAATTTTTCAGCATTGACAATTGCAAAAACTTTTGTTCCAACTTTTCCCCTTCTTCCCCCCACCCTTTCCCCCAGATGGCAGGTTGACCAATACATGTTAAATATGTTAAAGTATAAGTTAAATACAATATATGTATACATGTCCATACAGTTATTTTGCTGTACAAAAAGAAAAAGAATTTGAAACAGTGTACAATTAGCCTGTGAAGGAAATAAAAAATACAGGTGGACAAAAATAGAGAGATTGGGAATTCTATGTAGTGATTCATAGTCATCTTCCAGAGTTTTTTGCTGGGTGTAACTGGTTCAGTTCATTACTGCTCTATTGGAACTGATTTGGTTCATCTCATTGTTGAAAGAGAGCCACGTCCATCAGAATTGATCATCATATAGTATTGTTGAAGTATATAATGATCTCCTGGTCCTGCTCATTTCACTCAGCATCAGTTCATGTAAGTCTCTCCAGGCCTTTCTGAAATCATCCTGCTGGTCATTTCTTTCTTTCTTTCTTTCTTTCTTTTTTTTTTTTTTCTGAGGCTGGGGTTAAGTGACTCGCCCAGAGTTACACAGCTAGGAAGTGTTAAGTGTCTGAGACCAGATTTGAACTTGGGTCCTCCTGAATTCAAGGCTGGTGCTCTATTCACTGCGCCACCTAGCTGCCCCCTGGTCATTTCTTACAGAACAATAATATTTCATAATATTCATATACCACAATTTATTCGGCCATTCTCCAATTGATGGGCATCCACGTAGTTTCTAGTTTCTTGCCACTATGAAAAGGCCACAAACATTCTTGCACATACGGATCCCTTTCCCTTCTTTAAGATCTCTTTGGGATATAAGCCCAGTAGTAACACTGCTGGATCAAAGAATATTCACAGTTTTTGAGCATTGTTCCAAATTGCTCTCCAGAATGTCTGGATCCCTTCAGAATTCCACCAACAATGTATCAGTGTCCCAGTTTTCCCACATCCCCTCCAACATTATCTTTCCCTGTCATTCTAGCCAATCTGACAGGTGTATAGTGGTATCTCAGAATTGTCTTAATTTGCATTTCTGTGATTAATAATGACTTGGAGCATCTTTTCATATGGCTAGTAATAGTTTCAATTTCTTCATCTGAGAATTGTCTGTTCATATCTTTTGACCATTTATCAATTGGAGAATGGCTTGATTTCTTATAAATTAGAGTAAATTCTCTCTATATTTTGGAGATGAGGCCTTTATCGGAACCTGCATTCATTTTTTTACTTTGTTACCTGCTCTTGGTAAGACCTTCCAAATTAAGTCAACAAATTAACACACAAAAAAATGACATTGAGTGATTAGTGAAAATATATTGGAAAATATGGATGAAGAATAAGGCATCCAAAAGGCCAAACACTTGTGATATCTATAAATATCATAGATGGGTTTTATTCCATGAAAAGGATTAAAAGATACTAGACATGGTAAGCAATAAATAGCGCCACAAAAAAAATTAAACTAAAATTTTTTTTGATCATAGTTTTAAAGATAGGAAATGATTCATTATTGATGTGGGAATTATTTCTAAATAAACTATGTATGAGCAGACTACCCCAGTTGTTATACTCAAGATCAAAATTGGTTCAAATCTATTTATTTTAAAGAAGCAATCAGAGTTAAATGACTTGCTCAAAGTCTCACAGCTAGTATGTATTTGAAGTTGCATTTGAACTCAGGTTCTCCTTACTTCATACTATCCACTGTCACCTAGCTGTCCCTAAATAAAAGTTCAATTTCAGAAGAACAAAATTGATAAAAAGACATGGCATTCAATGAAGAAAAGAACTTCCATATTTCAATGTTCCTGGAAATTAAAAATAGAATATGGACACAGTAAATAACTGACATTGATTATAATAATTCCATAAAAATTTCACCAATGTACGGAGTTGTGAAATAATCCAACCATTCTAGAGAGCAATCTGGAACTATGCACAACGGGCTATAAAAATGCGCATACCCCTTGACCCCAGCAGTCCTATTACTGCATCTGTATCCCAAAGCAATCATAAAGGAGGGAAAAGGGCCCACATGTGTAAAAATGTTTGTAACAGCTCTTTTTGAGTGGATGTCCAACAATTGGGAAATGGCTGAACAAGCTGTGGGACATAAAGGTAATGGAATATTATTTTTCTATAACAAATGAAGAACAAGGGGCAGCTAGATGACACAGTGGATAGAGCACCAGCCCTGAAGTCAGGAGGACCTGAGTTCAAATCTGGTCTCAGACACTTAACACTGCCTAGCTGTGTGACCCTGGATAAGTCATTTAACCCCAATTGCCTTAGGAAAAAAATGAAAGAGCTGATTATAGAAAGGCCTGGAAAGATTTACATGAACTGAGGCTGAGTGAAATAAGCAGAACAACAAGAATGTACAGTGATCAACTGTGAAAGACATGGTTCTCAGTGGTTCAGTGATCCAAAGAAATCCCAGTAGACTTTGGACAGAAAATGCCATCTGCATCCAGAAAAAGATGTAAGGAGGAAATGAACACCTGCTATGTTCACTTTTTTTTTTTTTTTTTTTTTTGTCTTTCTCATGGTTTTTCCCTTTTGCTCTGATTTTTCTCTCCCAATGTGATTAAAAATAAATAAACTTACTACAATTTTTAAAAGTTCACCAATGTAGATCAAGTTCCATAACTAGAAGAACGAAAAGGCCTAAAAATGTGCCTTAGGTAGCAAAAATCTAGTTTACCTAATAGATGTCATTTTAGAATATAAATTTATTTATAAAATTTTATAGGAAAGAATAACAGATGATTATAAGTAACAATGCTTCCTAAAACAGAGAAGATAGTGAAAAGTAAAATTAGTTTAACAAAAGCTTTGCAAGAGACTCAATTAATCTAAGTCATAACTACAATGAAGCTGGTAGGAAGGAGGGCAACCAATAGAAGGTAGATGGGAAACACCGTGCAAAGGTTTTTTAATAAACTTTTCATTATCAAAGAAAGGGAATTCATCAAACTTGGACTCTATTGTCACAGACCCATGTATGCTTAAAAGGAAGAGGAAATATTAGTAAAAGGAATTGAGAATTGAGAAAAACAGCTGGATTGAACCAGATGTACATAAAGAGATGCTTGTTAGGGGTAATGCTATTTATTTATTTGAGGGTTTGAGATTGACTCTCAAGGAGTGGAAGATACCATCAGAATGGAGAAAAGAATTTCATCCCTTCTTAATACCAAAAAAGATGACAAAGAAAAAATTTAAGAGAACACAGGTTACTGATCTATATGCCCATTCTCTTATCTATATAAAATTTTTATGAAAACAAACTATGCATACATCAAAATGTCCATGTTAAGAGTATTAGATGAGAACAAGGTTTTTGTAAATGATATTTCACAATAGACCATTATTTGCCATCTTATAATTGATTGAAAGATCCTGAGAATACAAGATAATTCTGCTTGGTGATCATTGGAATCCTTCATTTTTGAAGAAGACCAAAATGACATTTCTATATAGGAGTCAATGTGTGGCTGATCTGGTCAATACAAGCTTGGTGATTATTTGCTAGTGCCTTCCCTTTGAGATTACTTCTTATATGTATACTCTGAATACACCTTATATGAATATAGTTGTTTACATGGTATCTCTCCCATTAGAATGTGAATTCATTGTGAGCAAGAGCTGTTTTTGTCTTTCGTTGTATCCTCAGAACTTAACACAGGGCCTTTCATATAGTATATGATCAACAAATGTTTATTGGTTGCCCAACCGACTTATCAATTTATTTCAGTAATGCAAAATGCCTTAAAGATCTTGAAAGGTAACTCCATTAAAAATTAATTTACATTCTAACAAGGAATCTCCTATATTCAAAAATCATTGAAAGATAAATCAAATTAATTTACTCTCAGCTTTCTTGTCATTAATATTAGGTGAAATATATGCTCACCAAACTCATTGTCATGGAAAAGACTTAGCTTAGAGTCCAAATTGAAAAAAAATTTCCTACAGATGGTGATGTCCTCCAAAAGTTTCTCTTTGTAAATGACATTGTTGCATCAAGCCCAAGTTATTGAAGAACTTCTGGACAGTGGATAACCACTCTCCACAGAATTTAATACTTGCTAGAATGAAAAAAGAAAAAAAAAAAAAAAAAAAGCTCTGTCAGAATAACTGGGTATTTCTCTCACCAGCACAATTTACACCAGGGAAAAAAATGTCATCTATGTAGTATGTAACATATTGATCCAGAAGATATGCCAAAATTTCATTAATCCAATTTTATAAGACATAGGTATATTAGGCAATAAAAAGGGCATAAGCAAATATTCATGACATCCAAAGAGATAATCTAGTCTTAATTCTAAGAGGGTGGCAATCTAATCGCAAAACTAGGTTGGAAAGAATTGAAATCCTGCCTTTTTTTTTTTTTTTTTTTTTTAAAGATCTGAGGCTTCTTTATAGTTTTTTTTTTTTTAATTATTATTATTATTATTTTTGCTGAAGCAATTGGGGTTAAATGACTTACCCAGGGTCACATAGCTAGGAAGTGTTAAGTCAGGTCCTCCTGACTCCAGGACAGGTGCTCTATCCACTAGGTCACCTAGCTGCCCCCTTGCCATTTTTTTAAAGGATTATGTTTAATATATATATTGGACTACTTGCCATCTAGGGAAGGGCATAGGGGAAGGAGGAGAAAAATTGGAACACGAGGTTTTGCAAAGGCTAATGTTGAAGAATTGTCCATGCATATGTTCTAGAAAATAAAAACCTTTAATAAAGGGGAAAAAAAAGGAATTTTGGAGTAGAGGAGAGATGAGAAGAGAGATGATTTCATAAGTGTAGGCAACCCACCTTTTGGAAACTCCTTCTAGAAAGGAACTGTATTTTGTATTTAACTGATAGTCTTAGAAAGTTGCCTTGAGAACTGAGACATTAAAACATTTCCCATGAACATACAGAAACATATAATCAGTCCAAGGCTGAACTTGAGTTTAGATTTTTCTGATTATAAAGTTGGCCCTTTATCTATTCTATCATGATGGCTCCCTCAATATCTAAGATAAATGCAAAACTGCCTCTCACTTCCCTCTTGGAGAGGCTAAAATAGGGATGTTCCTTGTCATGATGAATTTCTAGATGAATATCTTCTTCATATGTTCTTGGATATATTCTCATAGAGCCTATTCCACCCACACACTCACTATGTAAATTTGTCTATATTGGAGGGGCTGACTAAGGGATTATGGAGTCATACAGGAGGTCTCTGGTTTTTTCTAGTTATCATCTTTTATGACAAAAGTTTAACTATTTTGCTAATGAACATGTTAGTGGTTGTAATAGAAATACTTTAAAATATTTTGTATTTAACACATCAAATATTATATTTAGAAATCAACCAATCAAATAAAATTATTTATTAAATACCTACTATTTTTCATTTCTGTGATAGGCTCTGGGGACACACAGATAAAGAATGAAATAATTCCAAACCTCAAGGAGTTTACATTTTATAACCAAGCTGCCACTTGTTAGCAGCTATGAATATCAAAAAAGAACATTAAAAAGAGCATAGTTTAATTGATGATAAAATCTGGCATCTTGATTCTCCAATATCTGACAGAGGATGAAATTCTACAAATTCAAAATGTACAATTTTTATTTTACAAATTTATTTATAAAAATTACAATTCAATTACAAATTCTAATTATTTATAATTATTCTCTAGTATAAAATGTCTGATGAATAATGGTCTTCCCATCAAAGATTTTTTCCAGAAAAATTATATTCATCAGATCTTTCCTCAGTATGAATTCTCCCATGTTCCCAAGGGATGAGCTGTCTCTGAAAGCTTTTTCACAAGCAGTAGAGTCTAGTGTAGTGGTCAGAGCATTGGATTTGCAGTCAGGAAGGCCTGAATTCTAATTCTACTTTAGAGGGATATCCTACAATCTCCAAATTTGGAGAGATCTAATTGTTAAAAATTCTTTCCTTACATAAATCTGCCTATTTCCAAATTTCATCTATTGAACCTAGTTCAGCATATAAGGTTTTGTTGTGTCAGTTATTTTTCAGTTATGTCTAGTTTTTTGTGACCTCTTTTTGTGATTTTCTTAGCAAAGATGGCAGAGTGGTTTGCCCTTTCCTTTTCCAGATAATTTTATAGATGTGGAACTGAGACAAGGTTAAGTGACTTGTCCTGAGTCACATAGCTAATAAATATCTGGTCAGATTTGGACTCAGGTCTTCCTATTTTCTAGTCCCAGCACTCTATCCTTCCCATAGTGGGTAGGTTACAGGAGTCAAACACGATATACACCCCAGCTTTAGACGCCATTTCAGAAAAATACCACTATTTGAAACAGAATAAACGAGCCTAGCTACCTGTACAGCAAATACTCCTGAAGAGAAAGGCTAATGTCTCCCCAAAAATGCAATCAAGAACTGCATGATACCTTAATCTCCATTAGGAATGCAACAATCTAAAATGCAATTTATATCAAATAAACTGTATCTGATTTGTTGCGCAATGTCCAACGTAATTTATTATGTAGTAGAGAGGTTGAAAGAAGTCTGGCCAATGATCCCAGTCCCTTATAAACAAACTGATGCAATTCTCCCACATGGAAGGGACTGGGGTTCATGTTTCCATGAGAACTGTGATAATATATGAAAAGAGTGCCTTAGAAAAACTCTGGAGCAGGTGTAGACACTCTATAACTGCTTCTGGGTCTGCTCACCATGTGTTGAATAGGAGCCTCTTTGATTGGCTACAGTAGTTGAAAAGAACTAGGGGTGCATTCACAAAGGCATTAGTCTTTCTCTTAGTTGGACCCCTTCTCTTGATTTTCCTTATTTTCCTGTGACTTATTCCTGGCTGACAGAGTCCAGGGAAAGGCAATGCTGTAGGAAGAAGGGCCATGAGTATGACATGGAGTCAGTGAATATAAGCCTGCTTTGGGATTTGCTTTCTTTTTTAGGTGGAAAAGCTTGTAATCTAGTGAATTTCTGGAGGTTCAGGAAAAGGAGCCATCTGTGAACTCGGGAGTCAACTCCATGCCCAATTTTGCAGTCAGGCTGGCACTGAGAACACAGGCGTTCACCAGCTTAATAGCTCCGGGTTCATCGAGCACATCATATATGAACTTTGCATGGACCAATGTGATGTAGACATTGTGCTGAGTCTGAGCTAACCTCCCTGATACTGAAGGGGGACAGTGTGTCATCAAGGTATTAAGGGGACATGCTTTTAATTTATCTTTAAAGTACTTAACCTTTTGAAAAAATAATTCATTTTAATTCATTGTTAACAAATTCATCATAAGGATTTGAATGGAGAGTAGTAAGAAGAGCTTTGATGCTCATATTTTTTTTAGTATCCTAAAAAAGTTTGCAAAGGAGCAAACTTAGTTGTGACGTATATAACATCTCCAAAAGGAATGGTATACCAAAGCAGTCATGCTGGGTCCCTTGCAGACAGAGATCCTCCATGAAACTGCTATAAGCATTATAGGTAATATAATAAACTGAGGGAGATAAAGTCTAAGTGTCAGGTTCACAGAGCTATTTAATGTCTGAGACTGGACTTGACTCCCAGCCCCATGTTCTCTCTATCCACCGTGTAGCTGCACCCTAGAAATGTGGAAAGCCTTATTAGGCATCAGAGCATCACATTCCTAGACCTGGAAGGTCATCTAACCCATCCCTTTCATTTTACAAATGAGGAAACAGACCTGAAGTGTCCAAGGAGGCTTAGTGGATAATGTTGGGGATGGGGGCAGGAAGAATTGAGTTCCACTCTCAGCTCAGACAGTTACTAGCTGTGGGATCCTGGGCAAGTCACTTAATCTCAATTTCCCTCAGTTTCCACAGTTATAAAATGGGTATAACAATAGCACCTAACTTAGAGGGTTATTATGAAGATCAAATGCGCCATTTGTAAAAGCACTTAGTAGATGCTATATAAATGCTTATTTTCTTCCCTTTCTCCTCCCCAGGGTCAAAGAAGTTACAAATGGCAGGAATGGAGTCTGACACCAGTCCTCTGGTTCCAAATTTAGTGCTCTTACTGCTACAGTCAGTCAATAAACTTCTTTTTTTTTTTTTTAGTTTGTACTTATCCAATCATATTAAACTTATTCCTACATTAGTCATGTTGTGAAAGAAGAAACAGAACAAAAGGGGAAAAAAAAACACAAGAAAGGGGGAAAAAAGTGATAATAGTATGCTTTTATCTTCAGTCAGACTCTGTAGTTCTTTCTCTGGATTTGGATAGCATTTTCCATCATGGGTCTTGTGGAATTGTCTTTTACCATTGCATAGCTTTAGAGAGCTAAATCTATCATTATTGATCATTGCACGGCGTTGCTGTGACTGTGTACAGTGTTCTCCTGGTTCTGCTCACTTCCCTCAGCATCAGCATGTCTCTCCAGGCTTTTCCAGCCTGCTCATCATTGCTTATAGAACAATAATATCCATTACATTCCTATAACACAACTTTATCCAGCCATTCTCCAACTGATGGGCGTCTACTCAATTTCTAATGCTTTGCTCTCCCACAAAAAAGTGCTGCTATAAGTATTTTTGTACCTGTGGGTCTTTTTGGTGAGCTCTTTAGGAAAGAGACCTGGTAGTGTTCCAGTAAACATTTCTTAAGTGCCCGGGGTACCAGGCACCGCACTGAACCATCTCCTAAGCTATATACTTTGTGCCACAAACCAATTCTCTGCCCTGATCTAAATGCAAGTTTCGTGGCACCACATCACCCACCCCCATCACAGCAGAGCTTAGAACCCGCATGTCATTCTGAGTGAAGCCTGATGCAAATTAAACAACTAAGGAACAAACCTTTCCAAAGAAGTGCTTCCAATGGAAACACTGACGGGATATAATTATGATACAGACTTTGATCACTCTATTCTATTGAAGACACCTCTGGTATACAGCAGTTATGTAAAGTGCTTGTAATGCTGTTGTCAAGTGACTCCTTACCAAGACACAAAGGGTAAAGTTAATTTCTTAAAAGCCTCAAAAACTGCCACGATGCTGACATTAAAATGCCAGCAAGGCTTTCCTGGCTCCTGCTAAATTGGAGAGAGTCCAGGCCCAGGGTCCATTCCTCTCTGCCTGATTCATTCCTAGGGTATTCTCGGGCCTCCCAGTCCAGTTGTCTAAAGGCTAATGGCAGCCTTGTGCTGAAATAGCCTGCTATACACATCTTTTTTTTTTTTTTTTTTCCCCTAAAGAATAAAGGAGAGGGTCATAGTCCTTTTAAGTAGGGCAGCCCCCTTTGAGATTGAAGTGCTACAGATAATAGGAAACTACCTGGAAATTAGGAGGTTCATTACACAATGACAAGTCAGTCATTCCTGGAGGAGCCGGGGTTTACCAGCTTAGGAGAGCAGCTGCAGCGCCAGCACATTTATATTATATTTATCTTCCATCTACAAAGCCTCGCAAAGAGCTGCTCTTCTAGCTGCCCCAGGAAAGCCCCAGTCTGAGGTTTGTTTGCTTGATTTTTGGTTCCTTTTTTCCTTCAGGAGAGAGTGTCAACACTTGGGATCAATCCAACGGAGAGCTGGAAGGGACAGTATGGATATTCTGGTTCAACCTCCCCATTTAGCGGATAAGGAAACCGGTATTTTTTCCATTTCCATCCAATCGATTTGATCACATTCAACAACAAATAGGTATTCCTCATCTGCTGGGTGTAAGGTACAGTGAGTCCAGAGTGGGGGATATTTGACACAGTTCACAACTGTAGCACGACACTGCCTTCATTTGAAAGGCTAAGGAATAGAAAAACTACATCTTTGTATTATTGTTATTGTTGCTATTATTGTTATGAATAATTGTATTCATCCCTTCACCCTCCCCTTTTCCTTTCCCTCTTCCCCCTCCAGCAAAGAAAGTTTGCTTCTTCCACTCTGGTTCCTATATTGAGAAGCTGCCCACCCGAAGGCTCAAACGGAGCACAGTCATTAGCCTTGCAAATGAGGATTGAGAAACCAAATAAAAACCACAGAAATGGTCCCTAACGAGCCCCTGAGACAAGTTCCTGTTTGCCAACTCAATTGCTAACGGGGAGAAAGCTGGGGGCTTTGGCCCGAGGAGAGCTGGCTCGCCCCCAGAAAGTTCAGCTGGAATTTTCAGCTGGTGAATTGAGATGACCTTATTGGTCTGATGCCAATGGGCCTTCTAAAGACTGGGCTTCTATCCCCTGGGATAGACTTGTTCCTCTTTCTTCCCTTTCTAAAGATATTGAGAAGGGGAAGAGGTCTATAGGAGAACTTAAGATGTTTTCCTATCGCCCACTACAAGTGTACTCAATACTTTGAGATCTTCAAGGAAGAAGGTATATATATATATATATATATATATATATATATATATATATATATATATATATATGTATATATATATATACATATATATATATTTAAATATATATCTACATATATATTAGGTAGAAAAGGAGAAGGAAAGATTCTCTCCTCCTCTGAGAAATCCAGCAAACCAGGGAAACAGGTTTATCAATCTTTCATTGAGTCTTTATTTTGTACTACTTTGTGCCAGATGAAGAGCTAAGCACTGAGGAAAAAATATAAAGACTAACAATTTTCACTTTAAAAAAAGTTTACATGCTAATAAGAAAAATAATTTGTACTGAGTGGATGCCCATCAGTTAGAAAATAAGTTATGGTCTATGAATGTTATGGAATATTATTGTTCTGTAAGAAATGAACAGCAGGAGGAATACAGAGAGGCTTGGACAGACTTACATCAACTGATGCTGAGTGAAATGAGCAGAACCAGGAGATCATTATACATGGCAACAACAATACTATATGATGATCAATTCTGATGGAAGTGGCTCTCATCAACAATGAGATGATTCAGGTCAGTTCCAATGGTCTTGTGATGGAGAAAGCCATCTGCACCCAGAGAGAGGACAGTGGGATCTGAACGTGAACCACAACATAGTATTTTCAGTCTTTTTATTGTTTGCTGGCATTTTGTTTTCTTATTTTTTTTCCTTTTTGGATCTGATTTTTCTTGTGCAACATGATATTTGTGGAAATATATATAGAGAATTTGCACATATATGGGATCCCTTGCCAACTGGGAGTGAGGAGAAGGAAGAGGAAAAAAAATCAAAACACAGAGATTTGTAGGGATGAATGTCAAAAATTATCCATGTACATATTTTGAAAATAAAAAAACTATATTTAAAAAAAATTGTTCTCTTTAGTGTCCTCTTATTCAAATCCTACCTTTGTTTCATGGCCCAACTTCTCCATGAAGCCTTTCCTAATTATTCTACCCCTCAGAGATTTTCCTCTCTTTCAAATTTCAGCAACTCTTATGCTCTATATCACAGACCAATTTAGCACTCAATTATAAATGGACATTGTGCTTGATGTTATTTAACTTGCATTTGTCTGAGTTTGAGGCAAGAATTGCAAAAGCTAGCTCAGTGGACTCTGAGGGAAAAGTGTGGGAGAGAAGAAATATTACGTTACCTATCAAACTGAAAGTCTATAGAGCCATTTTGCTGATGTCATTGTTGTA
Organism: Sminthopsis crassicaudata; assembly: GCF_048593235.1. Classification (NCBI taxonomy): domain Eukaryota; kingdom Metazoa; phylum Chordata; class Mammalia; order Dasyuromorphia; family Dasyuridae; genus Sminthopsis; species Sminthopsis crassicaudata. Next base: position 86,067,696 of record NC_133618.1, on the reverse strand, counting down.
TGTCTGTGAAATCAGTGCCATGCCAGGAAAGTAAATCACTTCTGTTCAAATATATTAAGATCACCTGGCAAAATAAGATACCGGACACTGAGGTCCTTTCTTGAGCTGAACTGCTAAACATTCAAACTCTACTCCAATAGTCTGGCCACATTGTTCAAATATTATATGTACATTTTCCTGAAGGACTATTTTACAGACAACTCATAGAAATCAAATGCTCAGAAGAAATAATACAAGGGCATGCTCAGGGTCTGCCTGAAGAACTATGGAATCAACTATGAGACATGGAGGAGACTGGCATGAGACTGTGCAGCATGGAGTGACCATATCAAAGAAGGCACTGTGCTTTATGAGCAAAGCAGAATTGTAGTAGCTCAAAAAAAAGCATAAGGTATGCAAATTTAGAGACATCTCCACTTCAGATGTTCATATGGACTAATCTGTGCCCAACCTGTGGTTGAGCCTTCCAAGTTTGTATTGGTCCGATCAACCATAGTTGGGCACCTTATACCTTGGTCCTGGTACAGTGATGTCATTTTGGTCCTCTCTTCAGGTACAAAGGACAATACCATCTGTCACTACTTTTTTTTTTTTTTTTTCCTAAGGCTAGGGTTAAGTGACTTGCCCAGGGTCACACAGCTAGGAAGTATTAAGTGTCTGAGACCAGATTTGAACTCTGGTCCTCCTGAATTCAGGGCTGGTGCTCTATCCCACTGCGCCACTTAGCTGCCCCCGATCTGTCACTACTTTAAAAAAAAAGTGCCTATCTGACTCAAGTCATAAGGACATTGGAGTATCTGTAAGGTCTTATAGAAAAATGGTAGTAGAGACTTTTAAAAGAATAAGGTAAGAGAATTCTATTGTGCTAGGGAGACAGATGGACAAGCAAAATGATGGGTCTGAATTCTGGAACTTTGATTATGGCTTAAACTGTACCTAAAGACCTTTGAAATTCAGTGTAAAGTGTTGAAGAAAATTTCCATTTTCTTTATAGCAGGTGAAAATTTGACATTTTTTCCCTGACATTTTTTCCCCATTTATTTTATTTTATTTTTTTCAGAAAGGACAGAATTTCTTTTAAAGAAAAGATGAAAAAGAATATATACAAAATATCAGTTTTAAGTGTTATTTTTGTTCTTGAAAAGGCTTCTCATAGACTTAAAAAGAGGGCTTTTTTCCTTTGGAGATTTATTTTGATAGAATTCTCAGAGCCTTGTCAGGGAGAGCAAAATTTTTGTAAGCCTCACATAACAGTAAAATGCCAAATTATATGCTGTAAGTTTTTTGTTTTATTATATCTGGGTCCAGTCAAAGAGAGAAAAGATTTTTGAATCTAGAACTATTAGTATCTAAAGACAAAAGAGCATTCATCATCACCCAGCCATTACCCAGAGGCTTGTTTTCCCCCCCAATCCTGCAGGCTCCAGCTGGGAGGTGATCAAATCCAAGGAGCATTTCTTCTTTTCAAGGGATCCCAGAGGAGTTTACAAACTGGATTCGTTTGTTCAGCATTTTCTCTGAGCTTTCAGGTCAGCTCAAGAGGCCTGAAAGGAATTGAATTGAGTCTAAGAGAAATCATATTGAAGGAATATGAAAATCAAGCAGACTTCCCAGAGCATGTTACTGTGTAATTCTATACCAGATACATTCAACTTGGAGTTCATGGACCCCAGGAGATTGTGGAGATATTTTCTGGGGGTTCATATGTTTTAATGGGGAAAAATTGCATTTTCATTTTTATTTATTTCCTTTTTAATTCTATATATTTTATGTTATGCATTTAGAAATATTATTCTAAGAAGGTACCTATTCATAAATTATATTAGACTGCCACAGAAGTCCATAGCCCCCAAAAGGTGAAGGATTTCTGGTCTAAGGGCAGGTAGGTGGCGCAGTGGACAGAGCATCAGCTCTGAAGTCGGGAGGACCTGAGTTCAAATATGGCCTCAGACACTTAACACTTCTAGCTGTGTGACCCTGGGAAGTCACTTAACCCCAAAACCCTCAGCAAAAAAAAAAATTAATAATAAATAAAAAATAAAACTGGAGGTGATGATCCAGGTCCTCTGCATCCTCACATACTTGTTCTCATGGATAATTCTTCGTGTTACTAATGACATTTTTGAAGTAGACATTGCTCATTTTGTATTGGTGTGATGAATCTCCATGGTGGTTGTTCTTTCCACTTCAATGTCAAAAGCTATTAAAAATAGTTTTATATGCATAGTATTCTTTACTAAGTACCTCACTGAGCCTCACAACTGCTATATGAGGTAGGTAGTAAAGATGTCACCATCACTTTTTCTGAAGATTTGTGTTTGAGTCCCTTGCCAATATGTCAATGCTTCCATTTAGCCTGGTTTGTCCTTTCCTCTTGACCTGTTTATAGTTATTGCAAACTGATAAGTTCATGGATGGATCCTTCAAAGAAATACTGGGAAAGGGAGAAAAAAGACATCAGTGGCTTTATGTGTTACCAGGGTTTTATAGACAGTGAAATTTTCCTTCTTTCTTGACAATTGGGTCAAGAGCCATTGGGTCCTTCCGAGCAGAGACTATTTGGGGGTTTCTCTCTCTTTGTGTCCGGTGTCAGACACATAGGAGATGTTTAATAAATGCTTGTTGGCTTGATTTCATTATAGCACTGTATGATTTCATTGATCCTGCTAAGAATTGCAGAGTCCATGCAGTCCAAACTCTTCAGGACTCTGGGGATAGCCATACCTTCAGTATTGAGAGCAGAAATGAAAGGATTGAACTAAAAGGCCCTTCCAGCTCTAGTTCTATGTTCTTGGGTTGAATCAAGTAATTGGTCAACAAACTGGGGCTTATCTGGATGTTCATGTGTTGATGGTCAAGTTAATATTCAGACATTTCCAGCTTCTCTAGATGGACCTGGAGAAGAAGGGGAACAAGTCAAGTTGGCTTTTTATCCTTGAGGAGGTTTGGAAAAGAGCAAGTGGTTTTTTTATGCCCTCATGCTCTAAGTGTCCACTGCTGGTATAGTTCCTATATCTGATCGTGCCTTTGCTAATAGAATATAGTACATTCATTTCCTTAAGAAGTTGAAGAGGTCCTACTATATGTTGTTTACAGGAAACACACCTGAAACAGGATGAGACATTCAAACTAAAAGTAAAAGGGTGGAGCAGAATCTATTATGCTTCAGGCAAAACCAAAAAAGCAGGAGTAGCCATCCTCATCTCAGATCAAGCAAAAACAAAAATTGATCTAATTAAAAGAGATAAGGAAGGGCATTATATCCTGCTAAAGGGAAGCATCAATAGTGAAGCAGTATCAATATAAACATGTATGCACCAAGTGGTGCAGCATCTAAATTCTTAAAAGAGAAATTAAGAGAGCTGCAAGAGGAAATAGATAGCAAAACTATATAGCGGGAGATCTCAACCTTGCACTCTCAGAATTAGATAAATCAAACCACAAAATAAATAAGAAAGAAGTCAAAGAGGTAAATAGAATACTAGAAAAGTTTGATATGATAGATCTTTGGCGAAAGCTAAATGGAGACAGAAAGGAATATACTTTCTTCTCAGCAGTTCATGGAACCTATACAAAAATTGATCATATACTAGGGCATAAAAACCTCAAAATCAAATGCAGTAAGGCAGAAATAGTAAATGCATCCTTTTCAGACCATAATGCAATCAAAATAACATTTAATAAAAAGCCAGGGGAAAATAGACCAAAAAATAATTGGAAACTAAATAATCTTATACTAAAGAATGATTGGGTAAAACAGCAAATCATAGACATAATTAATAACTTCACCCAAGAAAATGACAATAATGAGACATCATACCAAAATGTGTGGGATACAGCCAAAGCAGTAATTAGGGGAAGTTTTATATCTCTACAGGCCTACCTGCATAAAATAGAGAAAGAGAGGGCCAACGAATTGGGTTTACAACTAAAATTGCTAGAAAAGGAACAAATTAAAAACCCCCAGACAAACACAAAACTTGAAATTCAAAAAATAAAAGGTGAGATTAATAAAATTGAAAGTAAAAAAACTATTGAATTAATTAATAAAACTAAGAGTTGGTTTTATGAAAAAACCAACAAAATAGACAAACCCTTAGTAAACCTGATTAAAAAAAGGAAAGAGAAAAAGCAAATTGATAGTCTTGAAAATGAAAAGGGTGAACTCACCACTAATGAAGAGGAAATTAGAACAATAGTTAGGAGCTACTTTGCTCAACTTTATGCCGATAAATTCGATAACTTAAATGAAATGGAAGAATACCTTCAAAAATATAGCTTGCCCAGATTAACAGAGGAAGAAGTAAGTAGTCTAAATAGTCCCATCTCAGAAAAAGAAATAGACCAAGCTATTAACCAACTTCCTAAGAAAAAGTCCCCAGGACCAGATGGATTTACAGGTGAATTCTACCAAACATTTAAAGAACAACTAACTCCAATGCTATATAAACTATTTGAAAAAATAGGGATTGAAGGAGTCCTACCAAATTCCTTCTATGACACAGACATGGTACTGATACCTAAACCAGGTAGATCGAAAACTGAGAAAGAAAACTATAGACCAATTTCCTTAATGAATATTGATGCTAAAATCTTAAATAAGATATTAGCAAATAGACTTCAGAAAATCATCCCCAAGATAATACACTATGACCAAGTGGGATTTATACCAGGAATGCAGGGCTGGTTTAATATTAGGAAAACTATTAGTATAACTGACCATATTAATAATCAAATTAATAAAAACCATATGATCATCTCAATAGATGCAGAAAAGGCATTTGATAAAATCCAACATCCATTCCTACTAAAAACGCTTGAGAGTATAGGAATAAATGGACTATTCCTTAAAATAATAAGGAGCATATATTTAAAACCTTCAGTAAACATCATATGTAATGGTGATAAACTAGAACCTTTCCCTGTAAGATCAGGAGTGAAACAAGGTTGCCCACTATCACCATTACTATTCAATATAGTACTAGAAACTCTAGCCTTGGCAATAAGAGCCGAGAAAGAGATCCAAGGAATTAGAGTAGGAAATGAAGAAATCAAATTGTCACTTTTCGCAGATGACATGATGGTATACTTAGAGAACCCCAAAGACTCTGCTAAAAAGCTATTAGAAATAATTCAGAATTTTAGCAAAGTCGCAGGATACAAAATAAATCCACATAAATCCTCAGGATTTTTATACATTACCAACACAATCCAACAGCAAGAGATACAAAGAGAAATTCCATTCAAAATAACAGTCGATAGTATCAAATATTTGGGAATATATCTACCAAAGGAGAGTCAGGAATTATATGAGCAAAATTACAAAACACTTGCCACAAAAATAAAGTCAGATTTAAATAATTGGAAAGACATTCAGTGTTCTTGGATAGGCCGAGCGAATATAATAAAGATGACAATACTCCCCAAACTAATCTATTTATTTAGTGCTATACCAATCAGACTCCCAAGAAACTATTTTAATGACCTAGAAAAAATAACAACAAAATTCATATGGAAGAATAAAAGGTCGAGAATTGCAAGGGAACTAATGAAAAAAAAGTCAGAGGAAGGTGGTCTAAGTGTACCTGATTTAAAGCTATATTATAAAGCAACAGTCACCAAAACCATTTGGTATTGGCTAAGAAATAGACTAGTTGATCAGTGGCATAGGTTAGGTTCACAGGACAAGATAGTGAATAAAAATAGCAATCTAATCTTTGACAAACCCAAAGATCCCAAATTTTGGGATAAGAATTCATTATTTGACAAAAACTGCTGGGAAAACTGGAAATTAGTATGGCAGAAACTAGGCATGGACCCACATTTAACACCACATACTAAGATAAGATCAAAATGGGTCCAAGATTTAGGCATAAAGAACGAAATCATAAATAAATTGGAGGAACATGGGATGGTTTACCTCTCAGACTTGTGGAGGAGGAAGGAGTTTGTGTCCAAGGGAGAACTAGAGACCATTATTGATCACAAAATAGAACATTTTGATTACACCAAATTAAAAAGTTTCTGCACAAACAAAACTAATGCAAACAAGATTAGAAGGGAAGTAACAAATTGGGAAAAAATTTTTACAGTTAAAGGTTCTGATAAAGGCCTCATCTCCAAAATATACAGAGAATTGACTTTAATTTATAAGAAATCAAGCCATTCTCCAATTGATAAATGGTCAAAGGATATGAACAGACAATTTTCAGATGATGAAATTAAAACTATTTCCACTCATATGAAAGAGTGTTCCAAATCACTATTGATCAGAGAAATGCAAATTAAGACAACTCTGAGGTATCATTACACACCTGTCAGATTGGCTAAGATGACAGGAACAAATAACGATGAATGTTGGAGGGGCTGTGGGAAAACTGGGACACTGATGCATTGTTGGTGGAGTTGTGAAAGAATCCAACCATTCTGGAGAGCAATCTGGAATTATGCCCAAAAAGTTATCAAAATGTGCATACCCTTTGACCCAGCCATACTACTACTGGGCTTATACCCCAAGGAACTACTAGAGAAGGGAAAGGGTCCTGTATGTGCCAAAATGTTTGTGGCAGCCCTTTTCATCGTGGCTAGAAGCTGGAAGATGAATGGATGTCCATCAATTGGAGAATGGTTGGGTAAACTATGGTATATGAATGTTATGGAATATTATTGTTCTGTAAGAAATGACCAACAGGAGAAATACAGAGAGGCTTGGAGAGACTTACATCAGCTGATGCTGAGTGAAACGAGCAGAACCAGAAGATCATTATACACTTCAACAATGATACTGTACGAGGATGTATGCTGATGGAAGTGGATTTCTTCAACATAGAGAAGAGCTAATCCAATTCCAATTGATTAATGATGGACAGAACCAGCTACATCCAGAAAAGGAACACTGGGAAATGAACGTAAACTGTTATTTTTACCTTCTGAATCCAATTCTTCCTGTGCAACAAAAAATTCGCTTCTACACACATATATTGTATCTAGAATATACTGTAATATATTTAACATATATAAGACTGCTTGCCATCTGGGGGAGGGGGTTGGGGGAGGAAGGGAAAAAATCTGAATAGAAGTAAGTGCAAGGGATAATGTTGTAAAAAATTACCCATGCATATGTACTGTCAAAAAATGTTATAATTATAAAATAAAATAAAAAATTTAAAAAAAAAAATAAATAAATAAATAAATAAATTAAAAAAAAAAAAAAAAAAAAAAAAAAAAAGAAGTTGAAGAGGTTTGTGAATAACTTTCTAGATTTTAATGAATAAAAAGGTGACAATGAATAGGAATGAAAATGAGACAAAAAAGTAAACTGAGCCTGAGAGTAATAGGGACTGAAGCTCCTCATCATTTAATGGGTTATATACAAATAATTAAACTGAGTTACCTAGATCTTAAATTATATGTTTTAAGTATATTATAATAGGTATGTGATAGGTTGATGATAATGTATGACACAAATGTCAAAAGGATCCGCATCCAAGTTCCTATCCATAATACTATACAAAGAGAAGTTAAGGGAATGGGGCAGATTTTTGAGGCAAGATAACATGTTCAGTTTTGGGTAGGTTGATTTTGAGATGCTGGGGTACATGGAGATGGAGATATCCAGCAGATAGTTGGAAATATCACACCATTTCTGGGGAGAAGTTCAAGATGGAGATACAAAGTCATACTGAGGTAATATTTGAGGCAGTGAGGATTGATGAGATAATAAAGGGACAAAATGAAGAAAAGAGAACTATCGAATAAACCTTTAGGACCACTCACATTTAAGGGACAGGAAATTGAAGAAATAGCAAAAGAGACATATAATGATCAGAGGTAGAGGATCACTGCGACAGTGTAGTGTCATGGAAACAAAAGACTGGGAGGGTATCAAGAAGGCAGGAATAGTCAGCATTGTCAAATGTTCTGGTAATTAAAGAAGATGAAGGAAAAAAAAACAACAATAAGATTTTGGTAACAAGAAGGTTATAGGAGGTTACTGGGCAAGAACAATTTCAATGTAATAGTGGTCATTTAAGCCAGGCTGTGGAGAGTTGAGGAGTAAATGGATTGTAAAGAAACAGAAGAACCAAGTCTAGATGACTATTTCTAGAAGTTTGACAACAAAGGGAAAGAAATAGTATGATAGAATGAAAGACTAGGAGGATCAAAGGAAGGTTTTTTTTTTTTCCTTGATAAAGAAGACAATAACATATTTGTAGGAATTTGTAGACACAGAGAGATTAAAGATGCATAAATAAAAGGAAATTATTGCAAGAGTAAACTTATCAGCAAAACTAAATAAGATGGGCTCAAAGGTCCAGGTGAAGTAGTTAGCATTGGCAAGAAATGGGGGAAGAGGGCAGGCACGTCTTTCTGTGAGATTAGAGAAAAGGAGAGGATGAGTGAAGACACTGGCAAGATTGTAGGATTAAAGTGGGCAAACTGGAGTTCTTATTAGATGGCCACTTCTCAGAAAGGTGTGAAGCAGATAATCTGTACCCACTAAGGGAGGAGGGCAAATGAGTGGGAGTCTTGGGAAAGGAAGAAAATTTTAGTAGCAATTTTAGAAAAGGTGGAAGTCAGTAGGAATAGACCAGAGGTTCTCAAACTATGGCCCAAGGGCCAAATATGGCCAGCTGAGGATGTTTATGCAGCCTGCAGGGTTATGGCAAATGGGCTGGGGGCAGAGACAGAGTGTGAGTTTTTGTTTTTACTATAGTCCAGCACTCCAGTAGTTTGAGGGACAGTGAACTGGCCCTCTATTTAAAAAGTTTATGGAAGTAGATTTCTTCAACATAGAGAAGAGCTAATCCAATTCCAATTGATTAATGATGGACAGAATCAGCTACATCCAGAAAAGGAACACTGGGAAATGAGTGTAAACTGTTATTTTTACCTTCTGAATCCAATTCTTCCTGTGCAACAAGAAATTCGGTTCTACACACATATATTGTATCTAGAATATATTGTAATATATTTAACATGTATAAGACTGCCTGCCATCTGGGGGAGGGGGTTGGGGGAGGAAGGGAAAAAATCTGAACAGAAGTAAGTGCAAGGGATAATGTTGTAAAAAATTACCCATGCATATGTACTGTCAAAAAAAAGTTATAATTATAAAATAAAATAATAAAATAAAATAAAAATTAAAAAAAATTAAAAAATAAAAAGTTTGAGGACCATTGGAATAGGCTATAGGGACAAACTAGATCTGTGATTTCATTGTTGAAGATACCCCTGCCAAAGCTGGATAGAACCTTTTCTGCAATTTATAGTCTTAGTTTTGTAAAGCATTTAGAGATTAAATGATTTACCCAGATTTACAAAGCTAGATGTGTGCAAGAGGTGGAACAATTGATAGTAGAAAAAGATTATCCTATAATCCAGTTGTTAAGGAAACAACTTGGTGCAGTAGAAAGAGTGAGTTTATACTCAGAGGACTTGGATTCAAATCTAAGCTCTGCCATTTACTACTCATTTGACATTGGCCAAATCCCATAATCTCTCTTGTCCTCAATTTCTTTTCTTTTCTTTTCTTTTTTAATTAAAGCTTTTTTATTTTCAAAACATATGAATTTGAAATTTTTCAACATTGAACTTTGTCATTCTAATTCCCCCTTCTTCCTTCACTCCTTCCCCTTAGATGACAAGTAATCCAATATATGTTAAACGCGGTAAAATTATATGTTAAATCCAATACACACACATATTTATAAAATTATCTTGCTGCACAAGAAAAATCAAATCAAACAGGAACAAAATGGGAAACACAATAAAATGTAAGCAAGCAACGACAAAAAGAGTGAGAATGTTATGTTGTGAACCACTCAGTTTCCACAGACCTTTCTCTGGGGTGTAGATGGCTTTCTTCATTAGATCATTGGAACTGCCCTGAATCATCTCATTATTGAAGAAAGCCACTTCCATTAGACTTGATCTTGTTGTTCCTGTGAATAATGATCAGTTCCTATAAGTCTCTCCAGGCCTCTGTGAAATCATCTTGCTGATCATTTCTTATAGAACAATGATATTCGATAACATTCATATACCACAATTTACTTAGCCAGTTTCTACTTTCTGGCCACTACAAAGAGGGCTGCCACAAACATTTTTGCACATGTGGGTCCCTTTCCCTCCTTTAAGAGATCTTTGGGATACAGGCCCAGTAGAAACACTGCTTTGAGCATAGTTCTAAATTGTTCTCCAGAATGGCTGGATGTATTCACAATTCCACCAACAATGTATCAGTGTCCCAGTTTTCCCACATCCCCTCCAACATTCATCATTATTTTTTCCTGTCATTTTAGCCAATCTGGGTGTGCAGTGGTATCTCAGAGTTGTCATAATTTGCATTTCTCTAATCAATAGTGGTTTAAAGCACCTTTTCATATGAGTAGAATTGTTCTCAATGTCTTATTAAAATTAAGGAGTTGGTAGATGATCTCTAGGGTTATTTCCAAAGATCCTTTCAGAGTAGAAAATATAAATTTATAGTAGAACTAGTCAGCATAATTTTTTATAGTTCATTGTTGCTTATTTCCTCCCCTTCTTCCCAATGACACATATAGACATATAGTGCCTAGCATAATGCTAAATAACTTGTGGGATGAGTTTTGTCCTTCATTTTTAAAATGAGGACAATAACAACACAGGTAATGTATTGACATGGTTTTAGGTGAGGCAGGGATATGTAAAGTCAGCAGCTTCATTCTTTTTTGTTTTTAATTTAAAAAGTTGTTGTTTTTTTTTTTCTCACTCTTTTTTCTATAGTCATTAACAAATTATTCCTTTTTTTCCCCCAGGGAATTTTTTTATTATTAAAGTTTTTTATTTTCAAAACATATACATAAATAATTTTCAACATTCATCCTTACAAAACCTTGTGTTCCAAAATTTTTCCCTTCCTTCCTCTCACCCCCTCCCCAGATGGCAAGTAATCTAATATAGGTTAAACATGTGCAATTCTTCTATATATATTGCCACATTTATCATGCTGCACAAGAAAAATTAGATCAAAAAGGAAAAAAATGAGAGTGAAAATACTTTGTTGTGATCTATACTCAGTTCCATAGTCCTCTCTCTGGGTGCAAATGGTTTTCTTCATCACAAGTCTATTGGAATTGGCCTGAATCACCACATTGTTTAAAAGAATCATGTTCATCAGAATTGATCATGGGTATAATCTTGTTGTTTTGTACAATGTTCTCTTGTGCTTCAACTCCCTTCACTAAACAACGTTCATGTAAGTCTCTCTGGCATTTCTGAAATCATCCTGCTGATCTTTTCTTATAGAATAATAATATTCCATAACATTCATATACCATAACTTATTCAGCCAATTGAAGGGCATCCATTCAGTTTCCAGTTCCTTGCCACTACAAAGAGGACTGCCACAAACATTTTTGCCCATGTGGGTCTCTTTCCATTGTTTATATATTTCTAAGATACAAGCCCAATAGAAACACTTCTGGATCAAAGGGTATACACATTTTGATAGCCCTTTGGCCATAGCTCCAAATTGCTTTCCAGAATAGTTTAATCCCTTCACAACTCCACCACAACAATGTATTTTTTTGTCATTATCTTTTCTTTTCTATTTTTTAATAGCTACTATATATATATATATATATATATATATTGGGGGTAAGTGATTTGCTCAGGGTCACATAGCTAAGGAAGTGTTAAGTATCTGAGGCCAAATTTGAATTCAGTTCCTCTTGATTTCAGGGTTGGTGCTCAATCTACTGCACCACCTAGCTGCTCCTGTCATTTTCTTTTCCTGTCATCTTAGCCAATCTGGCAGATGTGTAGTGGTACCTCAAAGTTGTCTTAATTTGCATTTCTCTATCAATAGTGATTTGGAGCATCTTTTCATATGACTAGAAATAGTTTCAATTTTTTCATCTGAAAATTGTTTGTTTTTATCCTTTGACCATTTATTAATTGGAGAATGGTTTGAATTCTTATAAATTTGAGTCAATTATCTATATATTTTAAAAATGAGGATTTTATCAGAACCTTTAAATGTAAAATTTCCTCTCAGTTATCACTTCCCTTCTAATCTTGTCTGCATTGGTTTTGTTTGTACAAAATTTTTAAACTTAATATAATCAAAATTAACCATTTTGTTTTCAATAACAAAGTAACTCCTGTTATTTTGTCCAGTTTCAATAACTCCAGTTCGTCTTTGGCTACAAATTTCTTCCTTCTCCACATTTCTGAGAGATGTGCTATCCTTTGTGAACAAATAGTTCCTATTCATGAAAATCTTCATGTGCTTGGGATAGACATTTCCCAATCTCACTCACAGTTATGAAGCCTTTTGGTTATCTTCAACCTAGTTTAGATCACCTGCTGAGATAGTTTTACTGGGATGTGGCTGCTGCTCGTGGTACAGCTTCTTGGAGTCGCAGATGGGAGTTGAATGAATCAGTTGGCCATGGTGAATGAGCAGCTCTGAAAAGGGAAAACATACCAGAGATGTTAGTCCTACTGAAAAAAATTATATGTATTTTATATATATAGTATAATGTGGACATATCTTGATATTCATGGAAAGTGCCCCATTTCAGAAGATCAAAAGGGCTTCACTAGTCATTCCTTTTTACATGGATTATAATATCCATATATTATTTACATAGATAATAATGTAAATAATACGTTATTATTTACATAATAATATGGTATTTATATGCTAACAGTGGTGAAGATTGACTAGCAAGGACTGAACTGAACAACCAAGGAAACACTTTCCATTTTATTCTGGGTTTCTTTTCCATCTTTGCCTCTTCTGCTCTGGGCTATTTTCTCAGCTAACCTTCAACATGGGTCTTGAATGTTGATGAGAAAACACTTAGTTCAATCCCAAGCATTTTTTAAAAAATAATTAACTTGGCACAATACCAGTCCCTAAGTGTCCTGGTTTTCCTGATGACTAAACAAAAGGTCTAACTTGGCCAGAACCACCAAACCGCTTTGATTTTTGATTTGGTTTGGGGCAATACAATATTTTTCTGTTTCTAGTGAAGCTGTCACTGTTGAATTGCTGGGGGGAAGGATGCTGTGTGGCATTTGGAACTGGGGCAGTCAGGGATAATTCATTAATTAAAAAAAAAAAAAAAAGCTAGGCAGATGTTAGGGACATCCTTGAAGGAAGCTCATTTGAGCAGTTCTTGGATGAATGAGGGAAAGCCAGAAATCCTGGTCTCGTTCCATTGTTGCTCTGAAACATTCCCATTCTCACATCCATTCATTCCTAGTGTCATCTAGCTCTCTTGGACCATTTCCAAATGATCAAGAGCTTTGTTTTAATTTGCATTCTGGCTGCTCTTGATTTGTTCTTTCTCCTCTTCCCTCTACCCTGTAACATTAGCTTTTATTGTTGAATATAACTTATATCCTCACCCAAAGTTTATCAGTTTGAATCAATCTCCAAATTTTGAAATGAGGGAAAAATCCTATAAGCATGTCAAAATTTTCTAACATTTGTATTTTGACACTGTGTTTCAAACCATTTCACTGACTTGTTTCTTCAAGATAGATTTTTATTATCATTTGTTTTTACAAAACCTAGATTTCCCATGTTCCTCCTTCCTTTCTCTCCCAAAAAATCATTTCTTGTGACAAAGATTAAAATAAAAAAAGAAAAAAATTCAGAAAAACTGATCACTACATTAAAAAAAATCTGATATATTATGCAATATTTAATGGCAGTTCTTTGGACTGCTCCTGCCCCTCTATTACTACCACAATCACATCTATAAGGAGTTCAGCAACTCATTTTTGAGGTGAAACTTTCCCTTAAAAAAAAAATCTCATTTCTCTCAGCTTGATTTTGGACATACCAACAGAAGCTCCACCTTTTAATCTGCTTGAAGGCTTCATTAGGGATGACTTTGAACCTCTACTGCACAGAAAGAAAATCAGGTAGCAGCTGGTTTGTTTGAAGTCTGTGGTGATTCCTGCTGGCACTGCAAAGCTTCCTGTATTCACAAGGGACTTAGAAAGCAGTGAGATGGCAGAGATTGTTGTGGCAGAAACAACTGGAAAGTGTCCTGAGATTGAAACTCAGACATATTAACGTCAGCCCCATGGACACTAATGACTCACACTTTAAAATGCCAGAGGCTCCGACTGCCAGCTAAAACAAAGAAAAAACACATTCTCTATCTCCAAAGACCTTAGATCTTTCCAAACTCTCTGGGTAAATTCAGCCATAATGTATTTCTGCAGTGATGCTGGGCAGCTCATTCATGCCACTGGGGGAATCATTGCTTGGAGCCGCTGCAGGCAAGTGAAATCAGTAAAGCTAAATAAAACAGCAGCTAAAAACCTTTGAGAGGTTAAGCTAGTAATGGTGTGTCCAATAATGCAATGCAATGAAACCTAAACAGTTTCTAAGCAGGCAGCAGATCTTAGGAGCCCTGGTAATGGCACCTCATATTTTTTCTGGAAAGGGAACAAACTCAAACCAATTGGTTTCCAAACAAGTTTTGTAATTTTCCAATGATAGACCATTAGAAAATGTTTTGACTCTGGATAAGTAATGTTGTCCCAAAATGGACATTCCTAGAAAATGAATAAGAGATGAGAAGTGAGAGTTGGGGAGGAAGCAAGAGCCTGCTGGCTGTTTTTATGAAGCAAAATATTTTTTAAAAGCTATAAGCTCCAGGTATAGAATGCTCTTAGGCCAATTTCTTATTAGTAAATGAGGAAGGGGTTTTAATCAAGCAGATCAACAATATGATATAACAAGAACACATCATGGCAATAATGATAATTTTGATGTTTCCTAAAAAAGAAAGTATCTTGTTAAATATTGAAAATAGCAAAGGTGATAAGGGAAGAACTTCACCATTTCATATTCTTGTGAATCTCAAACTTGAAAATTCTCTGTAAAGTGGTACTTTAACCCTAGTACAAATTAGTTTCTAATGTGTTTCTAATATGCTACTCTCTACATTAATTAATAAGTAAGCTGACAAATATACATGAGACAATTAAAGGAAATGTGACGTGCCATTTGCATGTAATCGGGAAAGATTTAATGGAGAGGAAATGTAGACTGTTTTTTGAAGGATGCATAAACTTTTTGTGTATTAAAGAGTTGTGGAATTGAAGAGTTAAGGAATACCTTACTAGATAGGGTAAGTAAGCAGAGAGACTTGAATGGGCACATTATCATATGCTTACATTGTTTAATCTCATTCAAGTCACATTTCAAATCTTTTTTCTCTTTTACAGGAAAATAGGTCATAAAATGGATATACTTTTTAAACTTAATATTATTATATTTTCCAATTAAATGTAAATATAGCTTTCAACATTCATTTTTGTAAAATTTTGTGTTATAATTTTTTTATTCTTCTCTCCCTTCTCTTCTCCCTCCCCAAAACAGCAAGTAATCTGATATAGGTTTTATGTGTACCATCATTTTTAAATATTTAATGAGTGTGTACTTCTTAACCTTTGACTTAATTGTCTAGATTCTTATTCTCATTAATCCACAAAATTTGGTCCTCTCCATTTTAGTTTCCCAGGCTCTGGCTGAAATAATGAAGTTTGTTAATTAAATTAAATGAGAGGTGTGTTAATGCTAAATATTTGAAAATATAGTGTGGCTTTCAATATAATTTCAAGATAGATGAAGATAGATATTTTAAAAATATTGACACACCCATAATATGTGAAGCAAATGGATAAACAAATTATAGGTACAGAACTCTGGGAAAGCTGGTGAGAGGGTCTGAATCACAGCAAATCATCAACTAAGATTCCCAGTCCTGACTTAGTAAAGGAGCACAGCAGTGGGGCAGCTTCCAGTGCCAGCTCACAAGGCAAACTCTGGGAAACCAGGCTGTTTCCTGAAAAGAGCAGGCAAAGCTACCCCCTGCAAACACAAGGGGTTGCTGTGCTCAAAGCCAAGGCTCAGAGCTGAGAGGGCCCTTTACCACAGGAACAGAGCTCAACAAGAAAAGTTTAAAAAAAAAAAAAAAGGAAATACCAAAAGGAAAGAAAATGAGCAAGAAATAGAAAAGAACCTTGACCATAAAAAGCTATTATGGTGACAGGGATGACCAAAACACCAACTCAGACAAGGACAGAATGTCCACAGAAGAAATTTCAGAGGGATATGAATTGATCTCAAGTCAAAAGAGGCTTCTTGGAAAAGCTCAAAAAAGACTTTAAAAGGCAAATAAGAGAGAGAGAAGAAAAAGTGAGAAAAGAAATGAATGATATACATGAGAGAGTCAACAGCTTGGAAAAGGAAGAAAAAAATTGTTTGAAGAAGCAGTAAAACTGAGATATTGGGCATTGTACTAAGTCCTTTATAAATATTATTTCCTTAATCCTCACAACAATCCCCAGAGGTATCTTCATTTTACAAATGAGAAAAATGAGGCAGACAGAAGTTGCCAAAGGTCACTAGTTGATAAGAGTCTGAGACCATCCATGAGTTTAGGTCTTGTGAATTTTAAGCTCCCAGTCCTCTATTCACTTCCCTATGTAGCAGAACTTAATCAGCACTACAACAAGAACAGCGCCAAGTAGCTGTTCATAGTTTCTTTGTATTCTTACAGACATTTGTTGATAATGAGTAATGGGGTATTTAAGGAAGAGGAAAAGCAGAATCTACCGCTGATTATAAAATTTATGGAACAATTTTCTTTCTTTTTTTTAATTTTTAAAATTATTTTATAATTATAATTATATGCATAGGTAATTTTTTTTTACATTATTCTTTGTACTCCTTTCTGTTCCAAATTTTCCTCTCCTTCTCTTCACCCCTTCCCCTAGATGGCAGGCATTCCCATACATATTAAATATGTTTTAGTATATCCTAGGTACAATGTATATGTGCAGAACCGAATTTTGTTGTTGTTATTGTTGTTGCAAAGGAAGAATTGGATTCGGAAGGTAAAAATAACCTGGGGAGGAAAAAAAATGCTAACAGTTTACATTCATTTCCCAGTGTTTCTTCTCTGGGTGTAGCTGATTCTGTCCATCATTGATCAATTGGAATTGGATTAGCTCTTCTCTATGTTGAAGATATCCACTTCCATCAGAATATATCTTCATATAGTGTTGTTGAAGTGTATAATGATCTCCTAGTTCTGCTCATTTCATTCAGCATCAGTTGATGTAAGTCTTTTATGGAACAATTTTTGATACGCATTTGTTTTCATAGAGGGATCCAGATCCAGGTGTTTAGTTGTTTAGCCATTTTTTCAATCATATCAAGATCATAATCAAGACACTGAAGTACTTTGCCATTTCCTTCTCCATGTTTCCTGAAGAAACACAGTTAAGTAACTTGACCAGGGTCACACAGCCAGTGTCTGAGACCAGATCTGAACTTAGAAAAAATGAATCTTTCTGCCTCCAGGATCTGAACTATCCACAGCATAGTTATTCTTACTAACAATAGGTATGTGTTAAATGTTATCTCTGCATAGTTAAAAGGTGAAAACAAAGCCCAATATGAAAATCATGGGGTTTATTGACGACTATGACAGCCAGTGGCTTCCAGGATTGTACAAAGTACAGGGAATATGAAAGCTGCCAGGAGTCCTTCCCTAGGAATTTCTGGGCTTCATCTAGATCTGCATCCTTCACTCACTTGAATTATAGATTTTCTGACTCTACAACAGCTACACAATAATATATGCACCAATGTCCATATGACAGCATCAGGACAGTGCTGTAGCAGGGATGAAATGTGAAATTGATTTTTTTGTGTGCGTAAAGTTAGAAAAAAGTGGATGTTCTGATAGCTTCTAACAAAGTTTCGCTTCAAGATTAGCCTAGTTTGGAATTGCTGATTATTCAGTTATATGTGACTGAGCTGCAGAAGAGTCTTTCCTGAACTCATAATTGATTTGTCAGGCAAATGACCTTGACATACAGTCAATACTCTCAAACAAATGATTGTTATTAGAGGCAGAAGGGTGGAGGAAGGCTTAAAATGAGTGGTTTAACAAATTTTTTTTTTTTCTCTTGGTTGATACTTTGGAAACTTACTTTAGAGTCTTCAATCTCACTGATGAAATTTTACTTTGTCACTATTCTGCAGTGCTGAGCTTAGGAACTGACCATAAGCATTATTTTAGAAGATGGGGAGAGGGGACTTAAGCCCATGGTAGGGAAGGGTTAGTTAGGAAGAAGTCAGGAAATAAAAGAAATGAAAGGAAAGGAGACTGTGAGAAAGGTTTTTAAACTTCAAGATGGAGAAGGCAGAGCAGTTCTAAGGAATGATAGCTACAAGCTTTGGTCAAATTGAGGCATAATGGAAACTGGGGAGGAAGTCACTGGAGTTGGGGAGATTGAAGAATATGAAGTCAGTTAAACATGTTGACTATGGCAGAGGTCATAATCAGGTAGGGATTGAATCAGGTGATTTCTAAGGTCCTTTTAAAATTCAAAGGATAAGTATAGTAGTTAAATGACAAAACAAAAGAAAATTATATATGCAGGAGTTTAAACTGTAAATAATATAATAATTACTACCCATTAACATTTAGAGAAAGCATATCCTTAAAGCATTATACCTCAAAAGACTGAAAATCTTACCTCTATTCAAAACATATCTTTAAGATTTATTACAACACATTTTTTTCATGTATCTTTTCTTTCTTTCTTTCTTTTTTGTTGAAGCAGTTGGGGTTAAGTGACTCAGGCCAGGGTCACACAGCTAGGAAGTGTTAAGTGCCTGAGCTCAGATTTGAACTCAGGTCCTCCTGATTTCCCGGCTGGTGCTCTATCCCCTGCACCACCTAGCTGCCCCTGATGTATCTTTTCAAAGTTCAAATAGAACTTACTAAAATTTTCTTCCAAAAAAAAAAAAAAAAAAGTGAAATTATAGAAGAGTCACTGGGTTGAGTTGTGTAAAATTACACTACAATGGGATAAGTGATTTTTGTGTGCATGGAGAGTTTCTTTAACTAAGAGTAGAAAAGCCATGTGTAAGTTACTAAGGAGACAGTGTGGCAGCTAAGTGGCACAGTGGATAGAATGCCAGGCCTGGAGTCAGGAAGACTCATCTTCCTGAGTTCAAATATGACCTCAGACACTTAGTTATATGACCTTAGGCAAATAGCTTAACTCTGCTTGCCTCAGTTTCCTTCCTTGTACTACATACCAAAATGTCAATAATATGCAAATGCTATTCAATCGATTTATCCAGACATTATCTGCCCTATGGGAAACACTTAAACTTCCAGTGTTCACTGAAACATTGGGAAAATATTGGATCAAGCTCTCAATTCTGGCACTTATTTTTCTTTCATTAAAAAAAACATGAGGTTTTTTTTTTTTTTGAGTTTGCAAGCTTATGAAAAAAAAGTAACTTGTTTAATAGACATTATGTAGAGTGCTACAATATCAATCACATTAAAATAAATTGGCCCTTTCTTTGCCATGAGAATCATGGAAATATATGTACAAATTTTTAAAAAGAAAGAATTTAAACTGCCTAAATAGCATTTTTCTGAATAACTTGCAATTATATAAATGAACTAACTGGACAAGAAAAAATCACAGATGGAACAATATACTGATTCTTCATATAGGTTTCCTCCATAAACTGCAGACACATTCAGTTCAGTGTTTAAAATCTACTAAAGCTTTGATGCAAAACACAAGAAAGTAGAACATTGACATCTAAGACAACTATTCCCCCTTGTTCCTATGGTTTTGATGGAGAGGGCTTCAAAGAGAATATGGAAAAACAGAAAAACTGTTGTGGATTCTCAGCTGTTATCTTTGATTTCTTGGGATGGGACATAACTTGTTCTCAGGGAAAAGAGGAGTTCTTGAGAAAAACTGAAGTAATATTAATTTCCACTGATTTCCTTGAAATATATGCTAGAAATCTTTCACTCAGTAATCTTGAAGTTAAACATAAATTTTTGATAATCTTGTTAAAAACTCTGATTTAAAAGAGAATGTCCTTTGTGTAAAATGATGGCAACTATGATTGTCTCAGAATGAAGGCAAGATCCTTTTCTGTAAAATGTTAGTAATGACAACATAAGCTAATTGGGATGTTTGGATTGGTCTTGGATAGAAAGATCCATTGTCTTTATAGTGTTGTTCCTTAGAGACATGGGGAATCTCAGAGGACATATCATATACAAAAATCTTCTAGAGGGATTCTGTCCTCATAAGAGCAAATGACTGGTCCTTTTACTTAGTCCTTTAGAAAACACAGAATGAGATTGCAAGAAGGTGAAACCTCAATGCCCTCAATTTTCCAACCTTAAAAAAAAGCAACCAGTTACAATTTAGAGATCTCAGAAAGCAGTCAAAAAAATCAAATGGCAGAAAGTAAGACTGTTTATTTCTAAAATGAACTCTTTAGGACTACAGGGACTGAGTGTGGATCACAACATAGCATTTTCACTTTTGTTGTTTGCTTGCTTTTTGTTTTCTTTCTCATTTTTCCCCTTTTGGTTCTGATTTTTCTCGGACAGCATGATAATTGTGGAAATAAGTATAGAAGAATTGCTCATGTTTAATATTCATTGGATTACTTGCTGTCTAAAGAGAGTGGGGTGGGAGGAAGGGAGAAAACAATTGAAACACAGGTTTTTGTAAGGGTGAAGGTTAAAAATAAAAAGCTTTAAAAATTAAATTAAATTAAGTCTCTGACTTTGACTCTGAGGGTCCAAGGAAGTGAAATTCCTAGCTCCAAGTTTCACTATTCTAGATTATCAATTTTCTGTCAATTATTAAGCATCCCATACAGGGATATCCATACAAGATAACTCCACAAAAAACTTGCTCATTGTGAATAAATTCAATAGCACACAAAAATAAGTGCCACAAACAATGACATTATTGCATAACATAATTATCTTCCCCATTGGTCAAAGTTTGTGAGAATCTTCTAACCATTTATGAATGTAGAGAATTTAGAGGGGGAAACCAAAGGAGAGCCAGAAAGGGGATTTTTAACAGTGTGGAAGATAGAAGCCAGGAAGAAATCTAGAGAAAATTTGTATTATCTATTTCAGAAAAAATATAAATTGTTATAGACTTTTGATTCTAAGTAAAATCTGATCAGTGGGTTTGAAAACATAAAGAACTAATTAAAAGAGAGAACTCATTTCCTGCTACCCACAGGGATTTCCAAGTTGAAATTTATCATATGTTAGATAGCAGCACCTACTGGCAAAGTATAATATTGTAATCCAAGTATATTTGACCAAGGAAGGTTTCCTAAAGTTTGAAGTTATAAAATTTTCATCAAGTGCTAAATTTTATTTTATGTAGAGGCCAACATATAGGCCAAAAGGTAATAAAACAAAATGTCTTATTCTTAAGCTGGGATTCATGATAGAAGTCATATCATGGTATGAATTAATACTTTTGTAAAACATGAATGTGGGCATCCTCTCCTGGAGGAGACTGCTAGCAATTCAAGTCTTCTTCTCCTGAGCTTTTGTCCTTCCATAAATCTTCCATATGGATTTGAGGTCTTTTTTAATTTGATGGAAGCTCCTCTTTCAGAGTAGCTATCTGATAGATCTCACAGGAAAGGAGATTATCTAGGTGAGGGGAACCTTGATTTTTTCCCTAGTATCTGTGGAGCCATTTGAGGGAGCAGGAACTTTGGGAATCCTCCCATGCAGGAGCTGGACTAAGAGAAAGCTCAAAAGGGTTAGCTGGTATTATGTATCAGATAGATATCTTCCTGGAATCTGTATTAAAAACTACTGAACTGGTCATCCCTTTCCTTATTAGGGTTGGTATCAACATGGTTTTCTGTGAGGTAGGACACTAGTAAGCAGGTATATGACAAAAGTTATTTCAGTATTATATCCTCCTGGTCTTTCAGAGGTTGGTGGTCTTTCTTATTGGTATTAGGAGTCTCATTGAGCAAAGGTAACTACTTTGCCCAGAGTTAGGGGGATTTGTCCACCACAACATGGCAGCAGGGCCTCCCATATATTGAGAGGTAATAGAATCATTCTCTAAACTTCCACTCTTGTGAACATATCAGCCTTGTGGTTTAGTACATCAAAAGGCTCTTGACATTTCTGAAGAGTACTGAAAGGTCCATGAACAGTTGTGTATGGAATAAGTGATAGTATTAATATATCTCTGTCTATCCATCTATCTATCTAGATTCTCTCCTCCCCATAGGCTAGACTTGTTCTTTCTCTGCCTCTAAGACTTTATTGGTTCAAAGGGTTATGGCTTAAGCCTTGTAGTAGTTGGAAAGCATGGTGAAGTTGGTCACTTGAAGACATAAAAAAGATCCACCTAGGTGAAACTATCCCTTCATTGAGAGTCACCAGTCCTTCTGACCGGATAGATTTGCTTATGGAGCTGAAGGGGATATCATTTCCAAGCTGTTGCTTTCAGTGAGTGTTGAATGACCTAAAAATATTTCATTTTTTTCTACTATCTGAATTAAATTGCTGAATTTACTGAATCAGGCCTTGTGTTAGAGTTAGAAGAAATCTGGCAATCAAGTGCAATCCTCTCATTTTACAGATGAGGAAACTGAGACTTGGAAAGATAAGTGTGAGAAATGATTCATTGGACCTCTACTCTATTCCAATCAGTGTTAATCAGCTTGATATTTTACATAAATCCTATAAGGATAATTAAAGAAGGTTCTTATAATGAGTTTCAAATTTTAATGTAGTGTTTACTATATTTATCAGTTATATGAAGTTCCCTTGCTCAACCACAAAAATTTAATCTCCAAGAAATCTCCATCCTGTTTCACTTAAAATTCACTTGCGGGGGGGAGGGGGGAATGCCTTGATTCTTTGGAAAGTCCTCTAACTTATTTTTGTACTTTGGACCATTCTCTCTTAATTAATATAAACAGATTCCATCTTATGATAACTTTTTTTTTCCTTTTTCTGTGGCTGGGGTTAAGCCCAGGGTCACACAATTAGGAAGTGTTAAGTGTCTGAGACCAGATTTGAACTCGGGTCCTCCTGATTCAAGGCTGGTGCTCTATCCACTGGGCCACCTAGCTGCCCCCCATCTTATGATAACTTAATCAGTGGAGATATACTGTGTTTCATCCAACTTGTGACCCTGCTGATTTTTTTTGGGGGGAGGGGGTCTTCAAGAGCAAGGCCTAGAAACCAATGAGAGCCTGTATTATACCATCCTCTTTTGCATATTTATGATGTGGGTGATGTAGGTATCAAAAGCTGGGGTTCGGTCATATGAAGAAATCACAATGGCCATTTTCTTTGGCAAAAGGTAGATTTATTTAGGGAAATAATTTACAGACAAAATGAAGGGATACAATAGACACTAGGAATGATAAATATGAAACAGAGTAGGAGAGTGTATGAAAGACAAATTCCTCAGTGGAAATCACAGTTACTCAATGGAAAGGAAACATGAGATTGGGGCATGTTCTTAGCTGGCAGGCTTAATTCTGGAAAGGACTCAGCACCCTTAGTTAGCTGTAAGGAGAAATGGGGTTGGGAAACATAGTGGAAATATGTGGCATGAGGGAGAGGAAAGGAGACAAGACACCATGAGGTAGATTGCTATGGCAGACTGACCCAAAGGAAGGTAGTAGCCTTGGGATGATGGCCCATAAGTAGATTTTGTAGCCCATAAGTAGATTTTATAGGGGAAATTTAACCTCAGGAATATGATTAGGACTTCTGACAGGGCACAGCAAGGTGAGACTGCAGGAGACATCTACACAGGGTGGGTCTTAGGGGTTTGACATAACTTGTATTTCAGACTGGACAATCTCCCCAGAAGTTAGGACCATAGAGCTATACTGATCTCTATCAGAGCCTTCTCCTTGTTTGCTTCCGGCAGTTCCTTAGTTTCTTTTTATCCAACACACCATTCAGGACCTCAGCATTTGGGTATCAAACCCTATAAAAAACAAAGTCCTGGGTACCAGGGGCATATCAAATTGTGAGGAAGATCTGAAATTCACTTCATTAGAGGGGGCCATGGACTCTAAGTACCATTAACTCAGAATTCTGTTTCAATAGCTTTTCTTGAATATTGGTGATTATAATCTCTCTGTGAAGGGATATTATCACCTAGATGGATCTTGTTTTTGTCTTCAGGTGACCAAGAAACAACTTCACCACGTTTTCCAATAGCTAATAAGTGTCTAAGGTAGGATATGAAGTCAGGTCTTCCTGCCTCCAAGAACTATTCATGGAGTCCACTCTATTATACAACCTTTTGCCAGATAGATGCCTGCTGAGCAATTTTTTTAGGCAATCAATCTCTGGCCCAAGGTCATACTAGTATCTAAGGCTATATTTGAACTCTGATCCTCCTGACCCCATGGCCAGTGCTCTGTCCACTGTACCACGTAGCTGCTCACAGTTCCAACTATGTACACTTTTATTGCAACATGTGCTGTTATTGAATCACATGATCTCTGTAAAGAAAAAAGAGGAGCCTTTTCCCAAGACTAGCAAAAGGAGTGACAGAGCTAGAACTAGTGATACCCAGAGGAAGTCATTACCTATTCATGAATATGGCAGCAATGCCCACGACACTTCCCGCAGTTCCCATTGCGGATGCCAATTCCTGCCTGCAGCACTGCCCATCCTACAGAACCTCTGCAGCTGCTGTCCCTTGTAAGCGTCTACTGCAGTGCTGAGCATAACTGGCTTGTTATGGACTGTCATGGGAATCACCTCTCCATCTACTATGTTCCCTAAAACTTGACTGAACAGGCTGCATCCCAGACTTTCTTAGGGTTGATCTCCTGTCCTTTGGCCTTCATGTAGACCCCTTTCTGGTCTGGGGTTTCTGCCCTTTAGCTCTGTCTGGTCTGGTCAACATCTCTGATATAGTAGTGGACTTAAATGCCCTCAGAAAGTAAGGCTTCTTTCGGGTTCCTGCCTAAACAGCAAGGGAGAGTTGAAGTAAGCAGCCTAGGAAAAGGATGGTGAAGTCATACTGGATTCCTTTTCAAGTGAAAGCAAATTTTTAATTAGTGTCAGCCACATGGGGGAAAAAAAAAAAAAAAAAAAGGGCATTAACAAGGTTGACAACCCTACTCTGCTCCACCGTATCAACAATTGGGACGGTAGCTTTCTTTAAAGCTGCCAAATCCTCCTCGGAGGATTATTGTAAGGGAAGCTGGTATAGAAAACTATTTCAGCTTTTTAATTTTTATTACTATAAATAGCTGTACCTCTCCCAGACTGGTATATTTTGGTGATAAATTCACAGGAAAACAAGGCCAAGAGTTTCCATTTGGCCCTACACACAATAACAGAGGTGGACATAAATAAATGTTCATATTATTTTCAACTTCTAGGAGGTGAAAATGCCTTTTCCTTCAGTTCTGTCTCCCAAAATACCCCATGGTAACCAGGATGCTCTGGTGAACTCATAACTTATCTATGCCCAATGGCCCTCTACATACAAGTGGGGTCCAGGGCATAAAAAAGGTTATTCTGTCACTGAGAATCAGTTCTCTGTCCACTTAAGAGACACTACTGCGATTAAAAGTATTCATTAAAATTTGCTCATAAAAAGGATACAAAGGGAGAGTGTGAATTATGCTCTAGGTAGGGTTCTATTCTCTACCCTGAATGAATATTCCAAGATACTGTGAGAGGTGGGGAGATAAGAGAGGGGAGGAAAGAAAAGATAAATGATACACTAAACACTCTGGGAGAATCCAGGTAGTTATTAAAGAAGGTAATCCTGAAAATTTAACTGAATTTCCTCTCATCTCAAATACATGGTTCCCTATTCATATTCTTCCATTTAAAAAAAAAATGCAATTACTAACACTTTTGGTTTTAGGATAAATTTTTGTTAATATCATTTGGCTTTCGCATCATTTTCACTTTTTGAAAAATTTATTTTAAACAAAATACAAAAGAACAAAAAACCAAAAAAAATTGCCATGTGCACAACAGAGCATGAGAGGATTCAAAATATGATAACTACTACACATTATCTTCATGCTGTCTCTTGTAGATTTTTTCTCGATTGTACACTTTATTCTTTTTTTCCACCTTATCTCCCCAAATACGGATACAAGAGTAGCTACTATCTTGCTTTGCTATTATTTAAGTTACCCTTCCTAAAAGAATCCTTTATCCTCACCATTTCCCTCCCTCTTTATCCCATTCCATTTAATCTACATTCTTTCCCTTCTCTATTCTCTATCTGAAATTAGATGTTTATATCCTTCTAAATATATATATATATATATATATATATATATATATATATATATATATATATATATATATATGTGTGTGTGTGTGAGATGTTCCCTCTTTAACCCATTCTTGATGAGAGTAAATGGGAGAGTAATCCTCCCCTGCCATTTAATTCCTCTGTGCTTTCTACAATTTTGCTCTTTAGAATCACATTACATCCAGCTCTATCCCGATCTTTCTTTTGAACTACCCAATTATTGACTATTGGGTTTTGTTTTGTTTTGTTTTTTTTGCTGAGGCAATCAGGGTTAAGTGACTTGCCCAGGGTCACACAGCTAGGAAGTGTTAAGTATCTGAGGCCAGATTTGAACTCCTGAATTCAAGGCTGGTGCTCTATCCACTGCTCCACCTAGCTGCCCTACAATTATTGACTATTTTAAACATATGAGTTATATTTCCATGTATAAAACATAAAATGTTTATCCTTAGTGAGTCCCTTGTAATTCAGTTCAGTGATCACAAGTATAGTCAGACATTAAAGTCCAAATCCTTTATTGTCTCTTTCAAAGTCTTGTCCCCTTTCCTGGGGCCGGATTAGCTTTCTTAGAAGCCCACCTCTCTCCCTAGTTCCTGGAGCCCTGCCGCCAGTCCTTTGCCTTTTCTCCGATGTCTCTGAATCTCCCTGGCTGAGGCTTCTAGCTTACATGTCCCACACTGAGTATACACCAATTATTCTATCACTAGGAAACCATTATTTGTTGCAGGATTAAATCAGTGCTAAACTAGATGTAACCATTGTCTCAATTCCACTCAGTACCTTGTTTCTGGCCCATAACATCTCCTTGTAGGGTCAGATCAATCATACTGAACCATGCTAAATTAGATAATTATTGTCTCTATCAATTCCACTGACTAGTGGCTTGTAAGAATCCTCTGTTTCAAGTTCACAGTTCTGGCCCATAACACAGAAGTCTCCCACATGGTCTACCAAATATTGGGGAGAAGGGGTTCACCCCAAAAGTATATTAGGATTTGGGGCTCTTGTCATGAGGTGTCTCAAAAGAATTTGAAGGCTTAGACCATCTCCAAATCAAGAGGCAAAGAACCACACCATTAACTGAAGTTCTAAGTTCTAAAGGGGAGTTAGCTATTAACAAGATGAAAGACACAAGCTGAATCCCCCAGCTTCCCTAGAATCCAGCATTAAGGGGGAAGATGCGTTGGGCAGACTAATTCCTAATAAACTTTCTGACATAAAGTCTGGTTCTTAATGAACATACGGGAGATTATGTCATTGAGGTTTAGTAGACTCTTTCACAGGAGAGATATAATCTCTGGGGTTGATAACAAAATTTGGCTTTCTGCTTGGATAGTCATTTATAGGGTTTATCAAGCGAAGAAAGGATTCAACCAGGGCCTAGTTAGGAGAAGTAAACACCTAATCGAAAGGTTCGCCTAAAGTAAAATAACCACTTCAGTCTCCTCCACACTTGCCTCAGACTGCAGTGCAGGCTCAAGGCCCCCATCGCCCGGGCCTAGTTCTGTGCCCTAGCACAGAGCGCTGTATAAAGATTTGACAGAACAGTGCAAAGGGATGCCGTTGGGGGTCACACTCTAGCTCAGGCTGCGTGTATGAGTTTAAGTTCCTGAACCTCCCCCTGCCTCAGTTTCCCCGATAGGACTTTTGTGTTGGATGACGCCTGAGGCTCAGAGAGGGGTCCAGGGGCTTGCACAAGGTCATTTGACACCCCCTTCAGGGTTACCGTCAGGCTTCTCTTCACCCGTGGAAACGTGCGGTTGCGGCTGATTGGGAACCAAAGTGGCAGACACGTGACGAGGCACCCTCAAAAGTTTACAAGCCTTTTAATTAGCCTGGCTGAGAAGGGGAGACAGGAAGTTTCCCCCTCTGGGGACCCTCACAGGAGGGCAATCCCGGCTTTCCCAGCGTTTGGAGGCCGTTTGGCCCCAGCAGCCACTTCGAAAGAGCCAACCCCTTCCGACTGTACCATCTACATGCCCCTGGGGGAGACGGAGGTCACAGCTACGACCAAAAACATTTCTGCGACAATCCCTGACACACAACGGGAGCTGGCAGAGTCAGCTAAAAAAAGTATTTCTTCACCCCCCTCCCCTAGTCTCCACGCCATTTATCCCTCGGCTCGCCTCTTCGTCCTCCCCACTCCACCCCACCCCCGGCTATGAACTATTGGTCTCGACCGCGCCGGCTCCCGTTTGGTCACGTGCTCCTCCTGTCCTCTGCGAACCTGCGGGAGTGAATTACCGGGGGACGGAGACATGGCAGCTCTACTGAGACCCGCTCGCTGGCTCCTCCGTGAGGGGGCCAGGTTCGCCCCGCTCTTCCCGCTCCCCCTGCGCCACCTCACGGGCAGGGCGGGCGTCCCGCGAGCTGCCGCCGCCAGCCTCGTGCGCCCTACACCCCTTGCTAGGTGAGTGCGGGGGGAGTCCTCTCCAGCCGGGTTCTCGTTATCTCCCATTGGGACGCCGGGCTCGAGCTGAGGGTGAGGCCTAGACTCATGTCTGCGTCTTCAGCCTCCGGGACTTCCGCAAGCACTTATCCCGGCTAGGGCCTCTGCGCCACCTGGAAGGTCAAATCTCCACATGGTTTCCCTCCGGTGCCGCTTGGCCACGCCCCCTCCCCGCCTCCCTTGCTTTCCCGCAGTGCCGGGCCACGCAGCTCTCGGACTTCTTGCACCTTCTTAGGAAGTGCGGAGACTCCCGAAGGCCCCCGGGTGCGGGGCTCGTGCGGGGTTCTTGGCTTCGGGGGATTATGGGGGAACTCCAAAGCGGGGCTGGTGCGGGTTACCTTTCGGGGTCGCAGCGCCGGGCGCGCAACCACGTGCTTGCGCGCGGACGCTGGGGAGCTTCCGGGAGAGCGCGCTGTCTCTTTAAATATTACAGGAAACTCTCCACACGTGGGTATGGTCGGGGGCATGAGGTTGGAGTAGGGCGCTCCGAGCTCTGGGCTGGCCCGGTCTCGGACAGCTCCTCTAAGAGCCGGAGGGCTCCTAGAACGTATAGATTCCCCGACCGGACCGAAGTCACCTGGGTCAGCGTAGTGGGAGGGTCCAAATACAGCATCCAGGCTGTAATAGTGGTAATTAACAAGACTAGTGCGATTATCAGTGTAAACACCTCGTCGGGTCCTCTCCACACCCGGGGAGGTCTGGGACTGTCTAGGGACCTCTTTGTGGCGCCTCTGGGCCAGGCCCTGGCATGAGCCCTTGTCCCTCATCTCCTTTAACCTCTCGTGATTCTACTAATGTTGGCCGGCGTCTATAGAGACCTGCTGTGTGTCCGTTACCTCGTTGTTTAATGTTCTCCCTGGTAAACCCATGCAATTATAAGGAAAGGAAAAGGATAGATACTTGATTAGCATCTCCACTATACAGATTAATTCAAAATTAAAAGTGCTACTCCATTAAGTGTCAGATCTTGAGCTAATCTGATCTCTTTCCAGGCAGGTGGTTTAAAAGATGTCAAAATTTATTCTAATTTCATTAAATATTTCCCAACTACATGTAAAAATTTAACACGTAATTTTTGAAAATTTTGAGTTACAAATGCTCCCCCTTCTCCCTCCTTGAGAAGGCAAACAATTTGATTTCAGTTATACATATGAGGACATGAAGAGCTTATTTCCACATTGCAAAAGAAAACAAAATAATAAAAATTAAAATTTAAAAGTAAATAAAATTTAAAAGCATGCATCAATCCCCATTCACAGTTCATCAGTTTTCTCAAGGTGGATAGCAGTTTTCATAATGGGTCCTTTGGAATTGCCTTGATCAGAGAAGCTAAGTCTTTCACATAATACTATGTACATGTTTTGGTTCTGCTTCACTTTGCATGAGTTCATATAAGTTTTTCTGATTTTTCTGAAATTCATTATAGCATAATAGTATTCTAGTATAATCATATAACATAACTTGTTTAGCCATTACTCAATTAATGGCATCCCTTCACTTTTCAATTTTTTGCCACCATCAAGCGCTTTTTACAAAAGAATAGATCTCTTTCAGTTCTTAAGATCATAGGACGGAGGACAGATAAACATTTAGTAAGTTCATACTGTATGCCAGAACAGTGTAAAACTCTGGGGATAAACATACAGCAAGCAAGACAGTCCATTCCCTCAGGGTGCTTACCTTCTAATGGGAGAAGACTACCTGTAGAAAAATGTTGAAAGAAGGAGCAGTGGAGTAAGGCAGTTGCATCACGGTGGATGGAATTGACTTGGGCCAAGTGATGTTTGAGTCTGGCTTCTTAGAGGAAAAGTCCAAAATTTGTTGGGAAGGTAATTAGGCAGCAAGGTATAGAGATAGACATTGATGAAATGATAGAGATAATCCTCCCATATTACATATGAAGGACTGAGAATAGAAAGATGAGTGAGGTCACTTGTCCAAAAACATACACTGGTCGTTTCTTTATTCAGCTCCAGGTTCTCTCCAAAATCCCATGCTCATTTCATTGAACCACATTCTATGTGCTTTTGTGGTGGTTATATAGCCTGATAATTACAGCTACAGGGAAGGCCGAGGCTGGCAGATCTCTAGCAAGAGTTCTAGACGGTGTCCGTCGCGATGGAAAGCCCCTGGAAATATGAGGGATTAGTTGTCCCAAGCCAGAAGTAGAGCTGCTCTGTAGTAGAATCTGCCCCATCTATAAAGATCTTGTCTCAATTTTAAGAAACATGAGATAGAGGACTTAGCCAGGGATTTCATAGGTATAGGAACCTCCCAGGTGTGGAAATTTTACCAATACAAGTAGGTCCTTCTCTGCCACTTAGTTGTCTAGAGTAGAGGTGTCAGAGCACAAATGTAATTAGGAAATATTTAACAAAATGAATAATATACAGTTACATAGATAACATTACATTTTAAAAGATGTTATGATGCTGGCAGGGCATGACTTCACTGATCTAAGAGCAATGGTATCATCAATCTCAAAATAGGTTCCTGCTCGCCCCATATTGATTAGAAATCCGCACAATAATAATCTATTGTATTTTTATTTATTTTGTTAAACATTTCCCACTTCCATTTTTAATCTGGTTCTGGTTGTTCTGGGAAATGGCTCTCTGGTGTAGAGCAACAAAAGGTTAATAAACAAGTTGCTTGGAGTGTGAGAAGTGGAACTACAGCCCAGGCCATCTTGCTTTGGGAAGAAAATCCAGTGGTATCATTGGAGTGACAACTCTGGCAACTACTACTGAGTTGGAAAGGCTTTTCATGGCCCCAGATCAAGCCAGGGAAGTGTGGGGGAGCTCAGCACTAGGAGTTCCCTAGGCAGTTGGTAGGTTTGGGGTCATTCTTTAAAACTCTTCTGTTTTCAGTCTCTACTATAACTGTATAGTCTAAGTCATAGAACATTAGAAGTATTCTATGTATTACTAATACATGTTAGCCCAATATGTATTACTCCAGCATTCAGCATGACTAACATGCCCTGAAGGTTTGCATTTTTCAGCTCAGTTTTCTAAATAACTAGTGAGCAATAATCAGTGCCAGAGGAATAGCAGTGTTAGTACTGCTGATGATGACTCTCAAGGTGAGTGCTTTTCCAGTTCTATCTTTAGGTTCACATCTGCATTTGCCCATTGGGCTTCTCAAACTGATCTCCTTCATCTTAAACTCAACATGGCTAAAATTAAACTTATTCTTTCCCTCTTCAACACCCCCTCTTCCCTTTTCCAATCTTCTTGTTATTATAAAGAGTACCATCAATTCTCCACTTAGCCACGTTTAAAATCTAGTTGTCATCCTTAACTCCTTATTCTCTCACCCCACATATCTAATTGGTATATGTCTCCTCTGACATAGCCACTACCCTGATGCAAGTCTCTATTACCTCACATGTAGGACTCTTACTATAGCTTCTTGAATTTATATTTCATCTGTGTTTAATGGGGACATTAGACCTGTTTCAAGAAGCCTTTCCTCAGCCCAGTCCATCCACCACTCAGCTACCAAAGTGATCTTCCTAATTTCCTGGTCTGACCACTTTACCTCATTTATAAGCCCTAGTGGCTCTAAAATCAAATATAAAAATCATCTACTTGACCCTTTAGAATTTGGCCATTTTTCTGTCTTTCCAGTCTTCTTATACCTGCCAAATATCCTGTTGTATGACACTAGTCTTTTTAATGTTTCCTGCCCCAAATAATCTGTCACCTGTCATTGGCTGAATGCCATGCCTGGAGTTCTTCCTGCCTCCTGGCTTCCTTCTCAAATCTTCTCATCCCCCTTCATGCCAGTGCACTTTACTCTTGATTATCTCCAGTTTATTCTTTTTCTGTCATTCCCCTTTTGTCTTCCTCATTAGGCTGTTAAGCTTTGCTTTCCTTTGTATCCCCAGTTCTTAGCACTGTGTCTGGCACATACTAGGAACTTAATAAATTCTTGTCAGTAAATTTTGTTACTAGCTTGCACAGAGAATAAATGTCTAAAAATTAGAAATAAGCATTTCGATATTGACTTTTCTAATATGTTTTTGCCTTTTAGAAAGTCCTTCATTTAACACTAATAGAAGAAAGAGCAATGAACCAATAGTACAGATTTTGACTATATAATTTTTCTTCCTTTCTCTCTCCCTTCCTTCCTTCCTTCCTTCCTTCCTTCCTTCCTTCCTTCCTTCCTTCCTTCCTTCCTTCCTTCCTTCCTTCCTTCCTTCCTTCCTTCCTTCCTTCCTTCCTTCCTTCCTTCCTTCCTTCCTTCCTTCCTTCCTTCCTTCCTTCCTTCCTTCCTTCCTTCCTTCCTTCCTTCCGTTTTCTTTCTTTTCCCTCCCCTCTTCTTTCTCCTCTTCCCCTCTCCTCTCTCCTCTTCCCCTCTCCTCTCCTTTCTTTTCCTCCTTTCCTTTTTCCCTTTTGCTTTCCTCCTTTCATTTTTCCTGAGACAGTTGGATTTAAGTGAGTTAGATTTAAGTGAGTTACCTAGGGTCACACAGCTAGGAAGTGTTAAGTGTCTGATATCAGATTTGAACTCACATCCTAACTTGAGGGCTGGTGCGCTATCCACTGTGCCACCTAGCTTCCCCACTATATAATTTCTTATGAAAGTAATAGTTGCTTTAGTAACATTTATAAATGGCTATAATGAAGGATTTTTTTTTAATGTGCTACTTAGTTTCTGAAGTCCATTTTCATATTTTAGAAGACAACAGATGACAACATGATTGAGTCTTATCTAGCTTTAATGAATGAAAAGGTGCTTCATTTATTATCTGAACCACATTTTAATTCTAAAGTATGTCCTCTGACTTCAGAGCCTATGAGTCAGTCACAAATTTTGTTGAAAGGGCACTCAAGGTCCAATCCTTATTTGGACAAGGCTGCCCAACAAGTTGTCATCGAGACTGTACTTATAAATCTAAGGATTGTAAAAAGACTTTTCTTATGTAGAATCAGCAGCTTCTGCTGGAAAACAACTATGGCTCCTCACTGCTTCTCTTTTTGGCCTAGAACAGTGGTCCTCAAACTTTTTAAATAGGGGGCAGTTCACTGTCCCTCAGATTGTTGGAGGGCCGAAAAATAATAAAAACAAAAACTCACACTCTTTCTCCGTCCCTCAGCCCATTTGCCATAACATGGCAGGCTCCGTAAATGTCCTCAGCAGGCCACATCTGGCCCTCGGTCCGTAGTTTGAGAACCCCTGGCCTAGAGCCTTCAGTGATAACTGGTGAGGATCTCTTTCCTGTACCTGTTTCAGGGTCCTGTTTTCCTTCCTAATGTTTTTTGGATGCCCGAGCAGCACTTGAGTGTTCTTCCATTCACTCTTCTACTTAACATGCTTATCTCCTTTTCTGGTCATGCATGTTCTTGAGGGAAGAGAATAATCTTGAAATAGTACTGGACAATTTGGTAGGGACTTCCAGGCTCTGAAGACACAGTTGAGGTTAGATAGCTTGTGGTAAAGGGAGAAATAAGATTTGACTTTTACTTGAATAGGAGATTTAAAATGACCCCAAAGAAATCAGCCGGAATGAATAGGACAGTAATGCACTTTGCAGAAACAAGTTTTAGTAAGGGTATATGTGTTGAGAGTGTATATGTTGGGCTATGTTTGTGATGTGGGTTTAAGATTCCTTTCTAATTTCCAGCCCCCATGAGAGATATCAGGCTTTCCCAGCCCATACCAGATCTGAGCTAATTTGGGCTGTCCCCAACTCTAATGATCTGCTCAGATTTCCCCACCCCCCACTCCCCAGCACAAACAGTTGAATTCTATTTAAATTCTAACCATGGCTGAAACCAGCATATGGGACTCCATCCATGGGTCCCTTCAACAAAAACCCCCCATTATAAAAAGAGGGAATCTGGAGTCCACTCTTTTCAGGAGCCCCAAACATAGCATATGCCGGGTATGCCAAGTGTTCCTGTCTGCCCGGTGCCAGCCCTGGCGTCTTTCTACCTTTAACCTTACTTCCAAACTCCAAAATAAACCTTTTATCAATCTAGGTTTTCAGATTTGTAAATTCCTTTACAGGGGACTCTTATGCTGCTATTAGACTGCATTTAACTCTGTATCCCTGCACCAAATCCAAAGGGGTTGCAGGAGAGCTCCATTTGACTCCCTGTACCCTGAACCTGCCACTAGACCTCAATTAACCCTAATTCCATCTAGGTACCCCTTACCTAACTCTCATCACGTGGACATATTGAATCTTCAGGACATTGAATTATAGAAATGTCTGAAGTGTGACTGAGCATAGGAAGGGACTAAAGCTGGGACTAGTAGAATTTCTAAGTTATTTGAGAATAGAAACTGGGAAAATAGATGTCCAGGGGACTCATTTTGGAGTATTAGAAGGGAGAACATGAAAAGAAAGAAGGTGGGGAATTAGAAGAACAGAAGGAGCCAGGGATACAAAGGTGGAGCACTTAGCATTTTGGTGCCCAACTCTGGAAAAGGTAGGGACTGAATGACTAAACTTTACATTGAAGGCAAAGAGCAAATCTAGGAGGAAAAGTTAGGAAAGACAAATTGTAAATCAGTGAGAGAATTTCAGATCTTGGATCTGGTAGCTGTGGAGTGGTGGGTTTCTGGTGAAGTTAAAAGTATGTTGTGATCTAAGGTGTGATTATTAGGTAAATAATAGAAAATAGGAGCTAGGTGAAGCAAGGTTAGAGATTAAATAGATAATGTTGAGGAAAAAAAGGAAAAACTACTTTTAGGGGTAGTTATACATGACAGAAATAGGGGCAGCAGGAGGTTGGTTTTTGCAAACTATAGTATTTAGGTATAGGGTTAGTGTGAATAGGATTTCACTTTAAGAAATTTACATTGAAAATAAGGGAAATAATCTGGAGAACTAGTAATACTATGTAGTAGGAAAAAGTTTAAATTAGGATTCTAAATCTTGTTGCTTGAGTGGGGTTTGGCCAATAGAGAATACAGTATAGTATAGTATTGTAAATCCACATTTGTACAGTAACAGTTTGAGTTTGTACAGTAACAAATTAAAAAATACAATTCAATAGCATGTTGCTTTGTTAGATAATATAAAGAGAGAAAGAAGTAAGTTTCTAGTTTGCTAAAGGAAATTAATTTCAACAGATGAAACTTATTTTTAATAAATCTAGGAGAATTAAAGGCAATATTAAAGATGAATCAAGATCTAGCCTAAATTCTAGGCACCCAACATGCTAGGGTCTTTTCTTTAGATATGTTGTATGAATAGATTACTAGATTGGTCCACTTCTTTTATTATCATTACTCTTTCTGATATCCTTTATGCTGCTCCTGTGGCATTACAGTTGGATTTAAAGGCACCCCAATTCAAAAGAGGGTTACTGAAAAAGTAATTAAGTGCTAACTGAAGTTGGGAAGGAAGTGAGTACTGGGAGGAATTAGGATGTTACCAATAAGACTAGGCAGGATAGGTGGGATAAGTGAGATAAGTTGAGGTGTGTAGTATTGAGGGACTTTTGGAAATGTGAAAGTTTAATGAAACACTAATATGGTGAGTAGGTGGATCTCTGGATCAGGAGAGGATAACAAAATCCATAGCCTCCTATTTAATACAACCATATCTGATTGACCAGAACCTTTCCTTCTCAGGAGAATGTGTTTTAGAGGGAGTTGGGGAGCGGAATTTCTCCCGTCTTAGGTCATTGAAAAGCTTGAGCAGGGCAATCATTAAAAAGCTCGAGCAGGGCAAGATCTTCTGAAGCTTTTCTCCTCCCAAGTTTCTTCTAAGCCTTTTTCCCCTAAAATTAGAGATAAAATGCAAATGCTTGAAGTTACAGTTTTGTGCTAATGGCTTTGTACATTCTCTCCTTTAAATCCTCAGTTAGGTGTCATGCAGCTTGTGCTTGAAGACCTCCAGTTAGGGAGAAACCCATTGCCTTTAAAGAAGACCATTGATTGCATCTCTAATTGTACCATAACTCATCCTTCTTCTTCACCCCTAGAAATACATTTTTATGCACTGTCGTGCTTCATAGAGAGTTATGTCACTTATTTATTATACCTTCTTTTATTCTGAGAAAGCTTATTCCTTTAAAATATCTTTGTAGTCCTTAATACTTCTGTGAAATCAGGGAATATAGTATCCATTATTTTCATTATTATATATGAGGAAAGAGAATCAAGAATATGTTAGCTTGTTGAAGCCTGTCTAATCTTACACACACACACACACACACACACACACACACACACACACACACACACACACAGCATATGAGAGCGCAAGCTTAATAGAATTCGTCTTTTTGATCTCTAAATTTTATGGACTTACTTTTTTTTTCCCTTTAAAGTTATTAAGTATTTTGTCACCAAAATGTTTGGACAATTTTTGCATTCTTTCTCTTTTTCAATCTTTTTAAGTCTCAAGACTATGAATTATTGTTATTATTATTATTATTTTTTTAATTATTATTATTATTTTTTTTTGCCTTCCTCTAGCAGTACTTTTTGGTTTTGGATACTTATCTGGGTACCATAATGAATAACTTGAGGCTCCCACATGATTTATCTTCACTTTGGTTAGATGTTGACCTAGTTGTAGTACTTTAAAAGAAAGCCCATTGAAGTGCAGCTTTACAAAGAAAGTTCGCTCAGGAATTAACATGCCTTCCTTTTACTTTAAGGAGGTGTGTTTCTTGACTCACTTTGGATTCTGTTTATACCACAATTAAAAGTTGCCTTTTTAAAAATTTGTAACTGAAATTTATATAGCACTTTAAGGTTTCCAATGCACTTTACATACAGTATTTCATTAGATCCTCATAATACTTTAGTCTTATTAGAGATAAGATTATCTCCATTATACTACTCTCTCTGAGGTGAAAAGTTGCTGGTATCTGATATTAGGATTCAAACTCTGCTCTCATTCCTTAAGATATTTTGTTTTAATTACTTTTGGAACAATCATTAATTTGCATTGTAAAGTTGAATAAACAAGTTTACCCTTGCTGTTTTTTCCTTTGTATCAATTCTACCTAACTTTTTAAAATCAGGCCTTACTTTATTCAGCTTGTTGGAGATAAATATTTAATGATTTGACCTTTTGCCTTTTTGGATATTTAAGAATATCAATTTGCCACATACTTGTAGAAGTAAAGCATCTTTTAAATTTGTCAAAAAATTTTTGTCATTTATTTCCTGATTACATTAAAAAGTTTAAATATTTATTTAAAAAATTTTTGAGTTTGAAATTCTCTCCCATCCCTTCTCTACCCCTTCAGAAAGTAGTATTGCCACTGAATGTGAAATCATGCAAAATATTGCATGTTGAAGAATAAAATGCTCACATGCACAAACAAGAAAAATAAAATGAAGAAAATGTGCTTCAGACTGTATTCCAAGGTTCATCAGTCTTTCTTTGAATATAGATAGCATTTTTCATCACGGGTCCTTTAGAATTGTCCAGAACAGAAGAGCTAAGTCTTTTCACAGTTAATCACCATCATTATTTTTATTATTGCAGTGTTCTGATTTTGCTCAGTTCATTTTATATATGTTCATATAAGTCTTCCCAGGCTTTTCAGAAACCATTTGCTTCATTTTTTCTTTTTTTAATACAAAAGAACAGAGATTATTTTAATCTTTTTGAAACACAGACCAAGAAGTAGTATTCTGAGCCAAAGGGCATATGCAGTTTTTTAGCTCTTTGAACACAGTTCTTAATTGTTTTCCAGAATAGTTTTACCAATTCACTATTCCACCAATAATGCATCAGTGTATCTATTTTTAAAGGAAAACTTGTTGAAAGTGGCATAGAAGGTAGCTAGTGCTGCAGTGGATAGAACATTGGCCCTGGAGTCTAGAGGATCTGAATTCAAATTTGGCCTGAGCCCACTTGACACTAGTAGTGTGATCTTGGGCAAGTCACTTAACCCTAATTGCCTTCTCTACAAAGGAAATAGAAGTGGATTGTCAACTTCTTTGAGGACAAGAAGTCTTTACTTGTTTTGTCTTTAGATTCCCTATGTAACTCGTGTGGGACAGATATCTCATAATTATTAAATTTAACCTGTTAAGAGAAATAGTAAGTGTCCAGATGCTTTAAAAGCTAGTGTCAAAGTGGACCGTCTTTGCAAATACTGTTAATGTCTTCGTGCAAATTTTAAAGCTTTTAAAGCTTATAGATTTTTTTCCCCCCCTTGAAAGTGGCATTGGAGAGGTTGACATAAGATTCTATGTGGGCCATGCATAAAGCGTTCACATTTATACTGTGCTTGAAAGGCAGTCCAGTAAGTAACAAACAACTTAGCCCTACTTGGGGGGAAAGACTTGAGTGATTTGTACATATGTGAGGCTAATCAACTCTCATTTACTGACTACTTGGCTTTTACTGTATTTGCCCTGGGGCAAAAGATGACTTAAGAGTCCAATTCCTGTTCCCAAGTAATTTATTATTTAATAATAGATATGTTAAGTTCTTACTCACACTAATAGAATAGAATAGAATATTCTAGAATATTCAGGTACAAATGAGGTTCTAGGAGGTGTCCAAGAGATTTGGAGATTCCTTATGACTAGGAAATAAAGGAAAGCTTTATGGAAGAGTTGGTCTCCTAAAAGGTTAAGTGCTATGTCTGTGTATATGAGGATGGAGGGTGTATGATTGAAGGAATGGGTAAACTCTAGTGCTGGCCATGGTGTGGGCAGGTTGATAGAAACAGGAAAGTACCAGAAGACTTCAAGGAAGATGAATAGTTATTAAGATTATAGTATCTATTAAGGGGAATACATGAGATGAGGCTGAAGAAAATTGGAGCCAGGTTGTGGAAGGCAAAAAGTGCTAAGGCTTTATAATATGGGCAGGCATTTAAATTTTTTGAGCTAGAAAAAGATGCAGGCTAGGCATTGAGAAGATTACTCTGGAAGCAAGTTGGTGGAGCAAACCAGTAGTAGTATGGATGCTAGTTAGGCTGTTTTAATAGGTCAGGTGACAGATGACTAGGGTCTAATAAAAATAAAA
The DNA here is from genome assembly GCF_048593235.1 of Sminthopsis crassicaudata. Lineage (NCBI taxonomy): Eukaryota > Metazoa > Chordata > Mammalia > Dasyuromorphia > Dasyuridae > Sminthopsis > Sminthopsis crassicaudata. The sequence continues at coordinate 86,028,109 of NC_133618.1, read as the reverse complement.
AGGAGGGGTACAGATATGGAAAATATTGCACTATGTGAATTGCTATTACTTAGCAGCTGATTAGATATGAAAAGGAAAACATGAAAAATTTGTGGAGTGAGGTCAGTAACAGTGGTAAAGGCAGGAGCCCTTCGTTTGAGTTCTTGGTCTGCCCTTTTTGTGTCTTTCCCCACTCTTGGCCCCTAGTGTCTTCTGTGAAATGAAGAAGCTAAGCTGCAAGATAAGAACATTCTATGCTTAGAGCTGGAAGAGATCTCAGAGGCTTTCTTCTGAACATCAAATAATACAGACAAGCTGAGGCCTACAAAGAGTGAATCCAAATTCTGACTCCCAATTCCAGAGCCTGTACTCTTTTAATTAGACCATTCTTGTCTTTTGCATTAGGGAAGAGAGGTTAAAGGGAAAATATGGTGAAGAAACAAAGGGCAACAATAAAACTACTTAAAAGTAAAATTCCTTTATAGAATTAGCATTTCAGAAGCCAGAATTCTATTCCTTCACTCCTTTTACCTCTGAAACAGGGAGAAGGGTCCATTCTCTATCTCTCACCTAGGAGAATAGGGAGGATACAAAAACCCAAGTACTCTTGGCAGTCTGTGCATAGAATGTTGCTGTGTTTTTATAAATCATTCTGCCTGTTTAGCTATCATTCTTTCATTTGTCTTCAGAGCAGCCCAATATTCTACACTGTGATGATTATGAATTATTTTAAAGATCTTATTTAGTAGGAAAACTGATTTGAAAGAATTTTGGTTTTCATGCTGTCTCATCTTTACTGATTTTTTTGGGGGGGATTGCTTTAGCAACTGTCTATATTAGGTTCCTATTAAAGGAACACACCTCACACCACAATTGTTCGCTACTTAAAACAAGTAGATGGGTTTTGACTCACTGAGGAATTAGAAACTTGGGCATATGTAGTTTTTCAGACTCATTCAGTAGTTCCATAAATATTAAAAAACATTTACTTTTACCCTTTTTTAAAGTTACAAATTAAATATTTTTAGAGCAAGTCATTTGAACCATTTGCATTTGGATACTTTGGATACCTTAGTAAATTTTATAGTTTAAATGCTAATGTAAACTTTCTCGTATTTCTGGTTTGGTTTTTTTTTTTAAAGATGCTAGTTAATTGCTGTTTTTTATTTAACAGAACTCTGATCAGTGAAGCTAACTCTTATTCAACTGTAGCTCAGAAAAAGAATGATCATCAAGAAGAATCAATTTCCACTTATAAAAAACAGATGAACCAGTTTGATTGGGCATTGGGAAGGCTAGATAATTCTGTTAGAAGAACCGGCCGTATCACTAAAACACTTTTAGAGAGCATTTATCGTGATATCTGCAGATCAGGTAATGAGAATTTCTATCCTTTAAGTTAATTTTTGCCATGGGTGGAGAGTTTTTTTGGGGGGTAAAGCTTATTGTAATGCATGTAATGGTGGTTTGAATTTTCTTTTCAGATTTTTAAAATATTTGTAACCATTTATTTATTTTTATTTATTTTTTGACAGTTTTAAAATTAATTTTATAATTATAAATTTTTTGACAGTACATATGCATGAGTAATTTTTTTTTTTTACAACATTATCCCTTGTATTCATTTTTCCAAATTTTCCCCTCCCTCCCTCTACTCCCTCCTCTAAATGACAGACAATCCCATACATAGTAAATGTGTGTAACCATTTGTTAAAAAATATTTTGAAATTTAGTATACATTGGACTTTTCCTATTGGGCTAGAATTCGTAATAGCATCCTATGAATAATTTTGGAAAATAGTAACACCACATACTCATCCTATTTTTCATGATATCAGGTTGTGGTTTTGTTTTTATGTTGCCATTTTCTGTTTATTTGAAATTACACTCTGAATTCCTCAAGTTGCAAAATCAGTTGAAATAAAGTATTATATGTAGCCTTTGTTAATGAAAGATAAATGTTCTGACACATTTTATGTTTCAACAAATACTAAGTACATGCAAGTCATTCTGCTGAGTGCTTCAGTTGATCCTCATATTAACCCTGGGAAATAGGAGTTATTACTGTCTTTATTGTCTTTAAGGCAGACAGAAGTAAGTGACTATCCAGGGTTAATACCTTGCTGTAAGTATCTGAGACCACATTTGAGCTCCAGTTTTACTTAATCAAGTCCCATCCACTGTGCTACCTAGCTATATCCTTATATTGTAAAAAAAAAATTTTGATGAAAATTTTAGTATAGCTTTTTAATTTTCTAAATGTATGATTATCTTATCATATATATATATATATATATAATATATATATATTTTTTTATCATCTATATTTCTGAATAAATTCTTTTCCTCACCTACCTCAAAATCCCTTATTCCAAAGAATTTTAGGGGGGAGGGGTAGGACAGTTCACCAAAAATAACTAGGGAATACTCAATACTATGCAAAGAATGGGGGGAGAAAATGTTATTTCTTACCTTTCTTCTTAAGGCTATGTCATTTAATACCATGTTTTGTCATCTTGAAAAAAAATCAAATGATTTTCTAAATAGAGAATTTTTAATCTTCACCTAATCCAATAAGCATTTATTTGTGTGTATATATATTTAATGCGTGTGTATCCCCCAGTTACATGTTAAAACAACTTTTTAAAATTTAGATGGGAATTTTTTTCCCTTTTATTTTTTTTTTTAAGTTTGAATTTCAAAATCTTCCCTCTCTCCCAAAATGGTAAGCAGTCAGATAATAGGTTATATATGCTATCCTATAAAACATTACATCACTTTGTACTAGAAAAGATTATAAATAAATAAAATAATGAAAGAAAGTGAAAAATAACATGCTGTCTATATTCAAACAATAACAGTTCTTTCTCTGGAGGTTGATGATATGCTTCATCATTAGTTCCTTGGAATTGTCTTGAATCATTACATTGCTAAAAACAGTTAAGTCATTCACAGTTCTACATTATACAGTATTAGTGTTACTGTGTACAACAACATTCAGGCTCTGCTCACTTCAATTTGCATGAGTTCATGTAGGGGTTTTTTCAGATTTTTGTGAAAATATCCAGTTTGTTATTTCTTATGGCACAATAATCCATCACATCTTGTTTAGCCAGTTCTCAATCAATAGGCATCATTTTGATTTCCAGTTTTTAGCCACGACAAAAATAGCTTCTGTAAATATTTTTGTACAAAGAGGTCCTTTTTCCTTTTTTTTTTTTTTTTTTTTTTTTTTGGGATATCTTTGGAATGTACATGTAGCAGTGGCATTGTTGGATCAAAAGGTATGCACAATTTTATAGTCTTGGAGCATAACTCCAAATTGTTCCCCAGAATGGTTGCATCACTTCATAATTGCACCAATAGTGCATTGATGTCCCAGTTTTCCCACATCTTCTCTCAACATTTATCATTTTATTTTTTTCTTGTTCTTATTCTTTTTGGGGGGCATTTGGGGTTAAGTGTTAGGCAGTTGGGGTTAAGACTTGTCCTGGGTCACACACACCTAGGAAGTGTTAAGTGTCTGAGACCAGATTTGTACTCAGGTTCTCTTGACTTCAGAGCTGGTGCTCTATCCACTGAGCCACCTAGCTGCCCCCCTTTTTTGTCATATTAGCTAATCTCATGAGTATGGAGTGGTATATCAGTTGTTATAATTGCATTTCTCTAATGAAGAATAATTTAGAGCATTTTTTTCATGTGATTATAGATGGTTTTGATTTCTTTGAAAATTGTCTCTATTTGAGAAATGAGGCCTTTTATAAGAGATGTTTTCAACAAGCATTTATTAAATGCCTACTCTGTAGTTGCAAATGTCTTGTCAAGCAATCTGTTATGTGTATTGGCTCTGAGGAGAGCTAGGGCTAGGTTTCATGGGACCAGTGGATGATGAGCAGCTTCCTGCAAAAAGAAGGTAAAAGAGACACTTAAAATTAGGGAGTAGGACTTGAATGATTGTGTTACAGAGTAGATTGAGGAGAGGTAGATTGAGTTGGTGGAGAACCAGAACGCAAGAAGTTGAGTATTGATGGCAGAACACAATAGTAACATCTCCAATTTCTAGAGCACTATAACATAGGTGCTGGATGACATAATAAATTTATCTGCATTCTGGAAGAGAGAGTACATAGCAAATAAACTTCTGCACAGGATAACATCTATGATCCATAGTATTGTTTTGGCTTGAAATTTGTATTTATAAATCTTATGAGATATACCCATAGGTGTAGGACTTCTTTTTACAAAAGATACTTACTAAAAGAGAAAGCATGAATAGTAAAAGCCTGTAACTGGGCATTTTAAAGAAAATTCTTCGTACCTGTAAACAAACCTACTTAAAAGGTGACTTCTATCTATTAGAAAGTTATGATGTAGTTTAGGGATTAAAGGTAAAGTAATTCCTTAAACCTCTAAGCATATATGTCTGTCTTGTATTTACATACTCCTTATTACTTTTACTTAATCTCTTCTAAAAAATTGCCTTTTTTTTTTTCTCCTGGCCTTAACTAGACTTTTATTTACCTTTAAAATTTTTTTATTTTGTAGCTTTTTTAACTGCATGGAAACTGGCCATTATAAAATTTTAAGTAAAGATCATGGAAGTGTAATAACTAGCATTAATGCTTTAAGATTTACAAAGTTCTCATAACAGAAACAGAGGCTGAAGGAGATTAATGAATTCATTCAAGTGAGCCTTCCTGATTCTAGGAACAGGCCCCTATGCCTCTTCTGACTGTCTGGGAACCAGGATGAAAGGAAAAGTTAAAGAACTTGAAACACATTGGAAAATCCTAAATTGCTAATCAGCTTGTTTTTTTTTCTTTAGTTTTGCTTGTGTGGATTGTAATATCTCTTCTTAACAGAAATCTTAAGATTTCTTCAACATTAAGAAATCTTATGATTATAAAATCTCTTCTTAAGGAAAGTCAGAAACACTGAAAATGAGATTTTTATTTTATTTGAGATATTTTTAATGGAGGCACAAATTTTAAGGGCCAGTTGAAATGAGAATTTTTTTAGTGATAAAATAAAAATTTGTAAAAAAATACAAATGTAATCTATGACATTTAGCAAAGAACTTTACATGGCATATTTTTGCTTTTTTGAATATTACCATACCATTAATAAATAATTTGGTAGATCAGAAGGTTTGGGAGAATTTTCAAGTTGGTGTCTAATTTTTATGTTGTTATTGGTTTTTAAATTGAAATAGTATGTAACTGAATTTTTTCTAGTTCTCACCATTTTATTAATTTTGCTAAATATGACATTCATTACAGGAAATCCAAGTAGTAACCTGGCTTTGCTTTTACTGCGTAGCTGTGGCTCTCTATTACCTGAATTAAAATCTTCAGAACGAACAGAATTTGTCCACAAGATATGGGACAAACTACAAGAGTTGGGTATGATTATTTTAACATATAATTCACACATGGAATCTTAACAGCTATTGTAATGCATTTTCCCTTTTTCTTTTTGCTTAAAAAGGAAGGGTTTATTAAATGACATACTTAGATTTTATGACAGGATATTCCTTTTACCATTATCTGAATCTTATTTTTCATTTAGAGAGTTATAGTGACATCTAGGGGCATTTATAATAAAATAGAAAGAAACTTAGATGTTAAAATCACTTTTGCATCATATTGCTTATGAATAATGAATATGAATAAACTAATCTAGTGAAATCTCCTTGGAAACATTAGGTTTTGGAATAACCTGGATGAATTGAAAATATTGCTGTTTGGAGAGATGTCTTCTGAATGAAATTTTAAGACTAGTACTATACTAATTCAGTAAAAGGAGGACTGCCTCCTTCAACACAAACTTACAGAAGTTCGTAATTAACATACCTATCTATATCAGCAGCTATATAATTCTAGTGTGATAAATATTTAGGTCTGTTGAAGTACCTTAAGGTAGTGAGTCTTAACTTTATTTGAAGGTGAAAAATTCTCTAATTTGAAAAAAAAAATTCATATTCCCCCCCCCTCCACAAGACAGTAGTTATGTTATTAATATTAATTTCCATTGATTGAGGGAATTCACAATGAAAAAAAAATACTAGGAATTCAGTAACATGCTTAAATGAAATTTTTTTCACATCTATTATTATTTGAAAAATGTGTTAGACATTGATAGTGTAATCACAAATTTTCATAAAAGAGACTTCAGAGGTCTTCTATTCCAATCCATAAATGAATAAGAACCTTTACTCTCATGTAACCAAAAAGGATCATCCAACCTTTGCTTAAATATTTCCCAGTTGGGAGGACCCACTATCTCATAAGGTGGCCTATTCCACTCTTCGAATACTCTTTAATTTCTAGGAAGAGTTCATCAGACTTAGATTAAATGTGTTTTGTGTTTCACCTTCTTCCACATAAAAGCCCTTCAAATATTTGAATACAGGTGTAATGTTTCCTCAGTCATCACAGGAAATATCCCCATTTCCTTCTTCTACTTCACATGAGATAATCTGGAGTCTCTTCACTTTCCAGATAACCTTTCTTTGGATTTTCTACAAAAACCCAAACACACACTACAAAATATTGACTGAGCAGGATAGAACATAGCAGGGATTATCAGCTCTCTCAACATAAACTCTACCTTCTTCTTGGAATATAGCTCCCAAGCAAATTGATCTTGCTAAGAATCAATTAGAATCCTAGATTTTTACTTGGATGACTGCTGTCTCGGTATGATGGTACCATGTTATACTTACAAAGTGTAAAATTTTATTTTAATATATTGGATCAACACCTGTGACCACCAGCCTTATGACATTTTAGGTTTTTGAAAGGATTCAGGTGAAGGCCATAGGGAGATGAGGAGAAGGATGAGCAGGAAAAACAAGAGGGAAAAGTCAAGGCTATAAAATGTACATGGCAAGAGCTAGTTAATATCCTTCACCTTTGTCCATGGTGTAGACTTCTCTTCTCTATTGTGGCTGGAGAATTAACTTAATGATGATTTTAATCCTTCAAAATTTGATGTGACCAAAATGAACTTTTGTTCTAAGTTGGATTTTTTTTCACCAGTAAAGAACTGGTTGTTGGGGTAGAAATAATGTGAGCCTTGAGAAGTGACCATTTAATCTTAGAATTTGTAATAAAGAAAATAAATTTTTGAATCATAGATTTCAGGGGGTTTAGAGCAGGGTTTTTAACTTTTTGTGTAATGGTTCCTTTTGGTAGAAAGCTCATGAATCCTTAAGAATACTTATTTTAAATTCTTAATTGGAATTTCAGTATGAAGTTAGTGGGTCAGCTGAGATTGGGGCAAGATGTTTTTGATCATTGGCATAGAGTTAATAATAAAATCATGGAATTTATTGAGATCACCAAGTAAAGTAGTATAGAGGGAGAAGAGATTTGTTCTTAACTTAACCATTTTAATATAGGAAGAAAAGAAAAATGGATTGTATGAAAAATTGATCTTTATAGATAATATTTAAAAGAATATGTTAAAATTTAAGATGATAGCAACACAATTCACCTGCTTGTCATTTTTCTTTCTGCTCTCAGTCATTTGTATCTTTTAAAAAATACTCAAAAAATGGGTCATATTTTGATTTTGTTTTTGTTTTTTGGCATCACTTTTCTATCTATCACTTTGATCAATAAATACCCTACTAGGCATAATGATGATCAACAGATCTCCATATTTGCTATGCTTAAGAAAATATTTCTCATTCTTAACCTCTAGTTTATTGCCTCTTCTGCCTAGATCATCATCAGTCTTGGAGTCAATATAATCCTTACACCAAAGGAAAAAAGTATTGTGATTATACTTCTTAAGTCTTTTATAATCATTTTCTTTTATGTTATAGTTATATATGTTATTCTGTTTGTCTCACTTCCTTCCTCATCAGTTCATGTAGATTACCCCAAATTTTCTCTGAATCCAGCATTTTTATAATTTCTTACAAAGCAATAATAATCCTATTATATTTATAAGAAAGATTACTTTTTCTGTTTGAGAGCCATGGATAAAATGTTGCAGAAGCCAATTTAAGGTTTTTTTAAGGCCATTTTTAGAACATCCTGTCTCAGAAGATAGTCATTTCCTGTCATGTTCATATTCAGGGGAATACTGGCCTTCAGGATTGAGGTCTCAGATCTTGTGATTCTGGTAATAGTTTTTTTTTTTTTTTTTTTTTTTTTTTTTTTTTTTTTTAATTCTGGGATATCATGAATGTGTGAAGAACTGCAAAATAAGTCCTACAAATTGTACTTTTGACCAAACTAATGAGCATTTTTTGGTCAGTGTCTTGTGGATTAAGTTCTCCCATATATTTCCTTACCCCCTTTTACTTATGTTCTTAATGATAATTTTAGTAGCTTTTTTTTTTTTTTTTTTATTAGAAAGGATTATTAGAAGTCCTCTTCTTGAATACCTAAGCATTTGAGAAGGCTAATCACTTTTATCAGCCACTAATAAGTATCAATTGAGTACCTACCATACTAGATGTTGGAATGCTAATGCAGTAAGTGAAGCAATCTCTTCTTAGTAGAGAGCTTACATTCTAATGGAGAAGGCAACAAAAATTTGCAGAATAATTATAAAAAAAATCAGTACTATTTACTTATTAGTAATTGCTTCTGAAATGGTTAGGTATTCTTCGTCTAGAAGATACTTTGTATAGGCAGGCTCAAATCTACTTTATATGTTTAGGTGATAATTCTAAATTCAGATTCACAAGTAATATTGTTGCCCATCTATGGTGTTTTTGTATTTTTGTGAAATATATGTTCTTATGTTATTACAGTTTATGAGAATGACATGATTCAGATAATTTAAACTTTTTTTATTTTTCAGGAGTGACATATGATATAAGCCACTACAATGCTTTACTTAAAGTATATCTTCAGAATGAGCATGAATTCTCACCAACTGATTTTTTGGCAAAAATGGAGGAAGCAAATATTCAGCCTAATCGTGTAAGTAGTCTCTTTTATGAGGAAGCATATGAGACCTCTTCCCACTTTCCCCCCGAAATTAAATAAAGTTAATTTTTTTTTTCATTTTCTTGACAGGTTACATACCAGAGACTGATAGCTGCTTATTGTAATAAAGGAGACATTGAAGGTGCCAGGTATGTCTTTACATATTCATTCATGATGTGATAAAATTTATTTTTAAGGGAAAAGGGGCAGGAATGTAAAATTACTATTTAAACTATCCAGATTGATTTGGAGAGCAAGTCCAAGAATATTTTACTCTTTGGTAACATGTCATTCAACATAATTTTGACACCAGAGCAAAAACCATGTAGTAATCTCTAATAGGCAATTTGGACCAAAGTTATTATTCATTTTTGAGGCTAGTGTTTAGGATCACCCATTCCTCTATGGCCTATTTTGATTTGTTTAGGAATAAAACTTAGCCAGTTGGGAGATGCCATTTGTCTATGGATTATATTTTTTTAATGCCATCCCATGCAAGCCAATTGTATTTTTATTTTATTTTATTTTTTTTTAATTCTTACTTTGCTTTGTTTTTACCTTTAGTTCCAAATAAGTCACTCCTACACTGGTGCCCAAAGATCCATCATTTGTTTGTGAATTAAAAGAAATGTGAAACACTACCAACACATTGTCCCTTGGGTTTTTCACCTCTAGGTCTTTACCTCTCAACTTTTACTTTCTCACCTTTTCCCATTTTTCAGAATGATTACACTGTTCAGTTTTCATTGTATTTCTTTTTACTATTGTTGCTTCTCGGTTTTGCCTCTTTGCTATTTGAAACAAGGTGGGAGAGGTCTGGTTACAGTAATTCATCTGTCAAGCAAAAAGTAGCTCTGCAATTTGAGGATAAGTACTACGTCTTATCCTTATGTATTGGGCCAAGGACTGGTTACTTCACTTCTTTGGGATCAGTAGAATAAAGGATTTAGTACTGTGAGAGTCCTTTTTGGGAACTAGCTTTTTGCTAACACAAAAAGCCTTTGCCTTCTCCTCTATTTCATCAAATCAGTCTTCTATTATTGATTAATAACAAATAATTGCTTTGGAAATTATATTAGCATTTAAGAAGTTTTTAAAGAATTAGTTCTAGGGGCAGCTAGGTGGTTCAATGAATAAAGCACCAAACCTGAAGTCAGGAGGATCTGAGTTCAAATGTGGCCTCAGACACTTAATACTTCTTAGCTGTGTGACCCTGGGAAAGTCACTTAACCCCAATTGCCTCAGCAAAAAAAAAAGAAAGAAAGAAAAAAGAATTGGTTCTAACTATAGCAAAGGCCACCAATGTGATTTTTATGATTAATGTTATTTCTTATATCTTTCAGCAAGATTCTCGGATTTATGAAGACAAAGAATCTTCCAGTCACAGAAATAGTATTCAGTACCCTTGTTACAGGGCATTCCAGAACTGGGTAATATAAAATAAGCTATTTTAATTGTTTAATGACATAAAAATCCTGAGTCATGACTCTATCTACTTGAATTACCAGATGATAAAGAATTCATATATCATTTCTATTCCATTTAGTCTACTTCCAATAAATTGGACTTAATCCAGAATTAATTTTTTAAGTATTAAGATTTACCTAATTTATCTACGTAAGGTAGTTAGTTTGTTCCTGAAAATGTAAAAAAAAAAAAAAAAAAAAAAAAAAAAAAGTAATGTTAAAAAAGTGGTAATCTCATCTTTAGAAAATATTAATTTGATCCTAAGAATAATTTATCATTAATTTATTCAGTCTTACTTGAATACCTCCCCCCAATTATTTGATCATTTGCAAAAAGTTGATTAAAATAATGATGTTTTGATATTTCAAAAACCAAACTGTGATTACATACATTTAAAATTTGTATAAAATTTTGAAAATTTTTTTGAATTTCATGTTTTATCTTAGAAAATAAAAGTTTTAGATCAGTATAAGAAGACGTTTTAAAAAAGGGATGTCTTTTAAAATATTTTTCAAATAATTTACAGGGATATGCAAAATGCAGAAAATATTCTTTCAGTGATGAGAGAAGCAGGAATTGAGCCTGGTCCAGATACTTATTTAGCATTATTGAATGCGTATGCTGAGAAAGGTGACATTGATCATGTTACACAGGTAAAATTTATGCAGTATATATCGAAAAAAATTTTTTCAAACATATGTAACATTAAATTGATTGTTTAACAAAGCAAGAAAGAAGTGGAATGTATTCATCATTTTATCATTTGAAACATTTTCTAGTGTTCAATATTATTTAGAAGTGTTTAGCAACATTATTTTAACAGTTACAGATGGGCTATATTCCTGAAATTTATATATTTTTTTAAAGTATAACAACCACAATTTTTATCTTTAAAAATGGTGGATATTTTAATTTAAAAAAAAAAACAAACATTTTCTTTTAAATTAAATTCCTTAACTTTTATTGCTTTGGGGTTGTTTACAGACTTTGGAAATGATGGAGAAGACTGATAACCACATTATGGACCGAGATTTAATGCAAATTATCTTTAGCTTCAGCAAAGCTGGATATCCTCAGTATGTCTCTGAAATTTTGGAACGCATGAAATATGAAAGAAGATATATTCCAGGTTGATATTTTTTTTAAAATAGTTGATAACAATATGAACCATATCTCTTAATATTACGGAAAAACATTTTCCTAAAAGTATCTGAATCTAAACTGTAGTTGATGGCATTTTGAAATCTATAAATCCTTTGAAGTCAGTATATAAAAGTAGCTTCAATTTTAAATAAATTTTTATTCACATAAATTTTTAGTGTATATTTTAATTTAGAAATATTTTATTTCTAACATCTAAAAGCAGTTTTTTAAAAGGCAGATTGTATGACCTTCATCTTTGAATTGTTATGGTCTTTGGTCAATTTTCTAGTGCTGCTCTTGAATGTGGTTCAGAGTAAGATAACTTGAGTAGTAGCTGAAGTATAATGTTATTTAATTTATATTAAGTACATTATATGTGTTTATTTTCTAGATGTGATGAACCTCTGTCTGAATTTAGTGACGGAAAGATTGGAAGATGTAGCAATGCAAATTTTAGTATCATGTCCAAAATCATTTATCGAAAAAACAAACGAAAGTGCTTCAAACTTTGGCAATTTTTTTTTACAACATTGCGTCACCATGAATACGGTATTCATTTCATTCTTCCTGAAATTTGCTATTTCAAACAAAATAGAAAGTTGTGAAAGTCTAAGGATTTTGTATGAGAGTGTGATATTGCAAATACAGACTTTTTCCTTCATACTGTTAATTGAAAAACTATTGGCATATTTGCAGAAGATTGGAAAAGGCTGACACTTATTTATTTTCTTTTAGCCCTTTAACAAGTTGGAAGAATTTTGTGAAAAATTAAAAGAAGAGAAGCTACATGTTGCCCCTTTAGAATTCACTCTGCTCTGCGCTCTGAGAGCCAAAAAAACTGGTATTTTATTCTTAAATTTAAAAAAATATATAGATTTTTATCATGAAATAGTCTTTCTAATATTCCCTGTCTTTTTCCAGATTTGGCAACTGACCTTATGAAGGCATTGAAGCAACAGAAAGCTCCTATCAGACCACACTATTTTTGGCCATTATTAACAAAACATCAAAAGAACAAAGATATCCAAGGTTAGCTGTTTTATTTTTTTGTTTACTAAAAGCATAATAATTTAGAGACCCATTTTGAAAGATTTATCACTGCTTGGAGCAGTCTGTAATCTGGAGCACCAAAATTCTTTGAAAATTTGAGTAGAAGAATTTTTTTGGACATGTGGAAATGTTTTCTTTCATACAGATTTCTCTAAATCACTTTTTAAAATAACATTAGTTTTAAATTTCATTTGTTTTACTTATAGTCTTTAAATTTTGAATTCAGATTCATAATGAAAACATGACAAAATCCTAATAATACACTTTTACATTTTAACTTTATACTATATATACTTTAAGTCTTTGGTTCTTAGTCTATATAAAATATTTATAGATGCTTTCAAAGTAAAGCCACATGCTAAGTTTAGGTTTCACTAAAACAATTGAGAAGCTTAATAGTTTTCTTTGTGAAACATCTTCTCTCCCACCCCCCACCCCCCCAACCTCTTTTAACTGATGAGCTAAATTTCAGCTTAGTTATAGTAATAGAAAAGGCAGGGAAACTCCTATTGCTGGATGAGTGATCATGACCTGACAGCATGCTGATTGAAGGGCAGAAATGCAATCTTTCGGGTCCTTAAGTACGATTGAGCATTTAGCACACTTTTCCCTGTATTGAGCATTTAGCACACATGGGATGTCTATGGGCTATGAATAAGAATAGTACAAATATTAAAATTTTAGAGTACAGTGTCTAATTCTTTGGTTTGCGTTATTGGTAATTCAGAAAGAGTAGTCTCATAAAAAGATGCTTTTAACAGAAGTACTTTCCCCTTGGGGAAACAAAAAATGGTCTTTTCCCTCTTATCTCACAGTATAATGTGTTCTAGAATGAGATGCAGAGTTGTTAGTGTGACATTGGGTGACAAACAAAATGCACAAACACAAAAAAAGTGCTTTTAGCAGACTGTTCATATTGCAATTTTATTTTAAATATACAGTTGTATTCAGGTTTAGAAGAAATGCTGAAACAAGTATTCCCTAATTGTTTCTGACTATAAAAGTCTCTAAATCCTTTTTAGAAAGATCTTTGTGAAAACAATATGCAGTTTTATTAACTCTTTGCATATCTTCTTGTTCTGAAACTCCAAGGTCACCTATAACCTCATGTTTCTGAAACAAAGTTATTCTTTGAAAAGTTTGGTTCACATATTATCTCACTTGATTTTATCTTTTAAAAACAACCTCTAAGTGTGTGTGTGTCTGTGTGTGTGTATATATATACATATATATATATATACATACATATATTTATTTATTTTTATGATTATTAAATCCTGAAATATAATTGATAGCTGTTGTTGAAATGTTTAGTTTATCAATGAAATCTTTGCTTTTCTGAACAGTACCTTTGGTTTAAATCAGAGATAAGTTACTAATTTCACCGTTGGTAAGGGACTGGTTAAAATGTGCAGAAACCTTTTTTTTTGCCAGAGATCATTCAGCTTCATTTGTAGTTTATGCTAGTATCTCTGACAGAGATTTTAGTTGTCTCCAGGCCTAACAAAATAAAAAATCTGACCTTGGCAATAAACCCATTTACTGCTTAGAGAACTCTCAGTGATTACTCATTGGAGAATTAAACTCTTTAAGACTTTTTCTAAGTTCAGTGAGACTAAGTGGCTTGCATGTGATTCCACAGGAATGTCAAAGGTAAAATTTGAACCCATATCTCCCAGTCTTAAGTATAAAACCATAGAATCGTGTATTTGCAAAGGACTCTAGAAATCATCTAATTCAAGTGCTTCAATTCTTGGCTGAGAAGAGTGTGACACTCCCAACTTCAATGGGATGGATATGGGAGTTCTCTCATGCTGCCTCATAACAGAGCAATGTTCTGGTTTTTCTTCTTTTCCTATCATATCATCCAATTGTATTAAATAATACTGTTGTAATATTCCCTGGCAATAAGAGTATGAGAAAAAATTTAATCCTCTCCTCTTCTCACATGTAACAGCCCTTCTCTCCCCATATTAAGTAATTCATATGATTGTCAGTAATATGAGTCTTTAGAATTATAGATTTCCATTTTTAGAGTTCCTGTATTTTCTTGCGTTTTTTTTTTTTAACCATTTAATATTAAGAGAAAATTCATCTTAATTTTTACATAGTAAACAGAATTGTTCTTTGGGAGGTAAATAACTATTGTTTTTTGCCATGTTAAACTCTGTGTGTGCATGTGCATGTGTGCTCATGCATATATCTCTGTGTATCAGAAGTACAAAATAAGATTCCACTTTGGTTGAGGGAAAGGTATATATTTGAATAGAAAACTACAAAAAATAGATATTGTTGAAAAGTTACTTTGAATAGCCAAATGAGATCAAGGTTAGCAAATAATCTGACTATATATATATATATATATCCAACTGAAGCTAATTTGGGCAATGGTGTTTTTTTAATTGTCAACTTCAGATAGATCATAGTGGTTTTTCTTAGTAATTTTGTCCTCCGTAGCACAAATATAGAAATTCCTTTAAATCTACTTGTTTCATAGTTGGGAATTTTAAATATCAAGTTTTTGGGAATGGATAGAAACTAAAAACAAAAGTAATTTTGGGTCAGGATGCTTAAAGGAATTATAAAATGAATATGAAAGGTAAGAGCTTAACACAAAGAATATTATTACACACTTGAAGATTCAGATTTTTTTGAAACCTAGGGAATTGATCTTCATAGAATATTCAGAACTTCAGATTTCAGAATATTCAAAACTTCAGATTTAACAATCTGTGTAAGATTAGTGAAAAGAAATGATTAGAAACTCTGAATCTTAACACTACAGCCTGTAAAAATTCATCACCCAGCAATAAATGACCTGATAGCTAGAATTTTACATCAGAAGTTCACTCCCTTTCATGGACTTATAAATTTCCCTACTAAAAATATAGATATAAAAATATCCAAAAATAGCTAAGATCTCAACCAGTAGCTGTACTGAAGTCATAGCAGTATCTAACTATGTTGTTGACAGTGATTGCTTTGATATTATTGAGTCTTAAGTCTTAAGAAAAGTGCTTTTAATATTAACTTATACTCATTTCTACATGGAGTGGGGAAGAGAGAAGAATGTCCCATATGAAAAAGATGAACACATCATTAGTAATCCAGCCTGCTCCTGGAATATCAAAGATGCTTTAAGTTATTCTATAAAGGATAAGTTCACATGCCCATGAATAAAAAAATAGTTATTTCATCTACCTTTTTGGTAGTCCATTGGACATTAAGTATACAAGAATAATAGGACAGTTACTTGTTCCAATCTCATCAAAAAAAGTGAGCATGAGATCAAAATAACATCATTTGATTCATCTGAAAGTAGTTGGCAAAATTCCTAAACATACCAAATCTTTTTCAAAATTTGCTTTTAATAGACAATGAAAACTAATTATATTTTCTATATCTATAAGTCACTTTTAGTAACCCTTTTTTAAGAGAGATATTTTTTATTAATTAATAGTACTAAAGAAGATATTTTCTCCACACTGCTAAAGGATTGCAATAGACATACTTTTGTTCTTCTCCACCCTTTGTATCAGAAATAACTGGTTGAAGAAGATTTAGATATAGGTAGTAGAAATGTGAGCTCCTTGGAACAGGGAATTGTCATTGTTATTTTTTGTTTTTTCTTTTAAATCTTGTTTCTTCTTATTAAATGTTTGTGATAGTTATTTCTCATGGTTTTCTAGAGTTAATTCATTTCTGTGTATAGATTTGAACTTGAAAGTATTCAGCAGTATCTAGGAACATACATTTTATTCATAAATTAAATGCTAGTTACTGTGTATACAAGAGACTGATATATTTTGAATTTTCTTTTATTTTAAGATACTGATTGTAAACAAAGTCATAATATGTAATAGATATAAATTGTGCTGTTGTATTCATGGGCTATCCAAGTTAGAATAAACACAGGTCTTCTGAAGATAGTTTTCTTCTGTTTTTCAGCTATAGAATTCTGTGCTTGTGTTGAGCTATAATGGTTCTGCTCATCTAAATTGTTTCCTAATATGAAAATTAGTTGTTTTTTTTTACAATGCTAGATTTTCAAAATAATTTTGTTTCCTCCTAACATACAATTTCATGGTTAAGATTTTAAAAGTGGTAGAAAAAATGAATGTGGTTTTTTTTTTGTTTGTTTGTTTTGATATTATGAACCAAAAGAAAAATGTTATTCAAAGCATCTTCTGCAGAGGTGCAGAATTTAATCCTTCATTTATCATTAAGTGCTCAAAGCGAAAGCACATTGTAATACTTCATATAACATTCATCTAGATGATACTTTTCTTGTGGGCAAGACCTGGGAGAAAAGGCATATATTTTTGAGGAAGAAATTTGTTTTGTAAATAGTAAAAATAAGTATCTTTTCTTTCTTGAGAAATTGTGTCCTTCCACTTGCGAGGGCAAAAATAGGACCCTGACTTTTGCCAGTTGACTTT
This sequence comes from Sminthopsis crassicaudata, assembly GCF_048593235.1. Lineage (NCBI taxonomy): Eukaryota > Metazoa > Chordata > Mammalia > Dasyuromorphia > Dasyuridae > Sminthopsis > Sminthopsis crassicaudata. The sequence continues at coordinate 86,011,083 of NC_133618.1, read as the reverse complement.
TTTTTTGTTGTTGTTGTTGAAAAATAAATTCTTATGCCTGACCAGTTTTGGACAGTAATCTAAGAATGATTAAATAGTTCTAGTAAGAGGAAGTAGACCTTTGCATTTAGAAGATAAATTTTGTTCATAAAAAATTGAAATATCTCTGTTATTTGTGTGTACTATTTCAAGAAAAAAGTGACATCAAGACATATGAACACTAAGACAAAGCAGATTTAAATGCAGTGAAACAATGTATCTTTGAATGCAAAATGGCTATATGCTTAACTTTTGATGTTTTAAAACTTTTAAAAAATAAAAAATTAGAAGCTAGTAAATTTTCCCAAATGATAATCCTATATTGAAGTTTGCATATTGTTGAGAAGAAAAATCCTTCCACTGTCTTGTATATAACCCATACCCTGATAAACACAGATTTCCTGTAGTCAGGGTTGGTGTTTTGTTATACTATATATATATCTTGTGGAATGCAGTTTTCTTGACTTGAATATAAAGGACGTGTGTATTCTATACCCAGCAACACATGTAGGATTTTTCATTTTTTAAGCTTTATAAGTTTTCTTTCATGTGGTACTATTATACTGTTGTACTTGAGTCATTAAACATGTTTTGTAATTGAAAGGTATTGGGATGCTTGAGATAACTCCAGTGCTCTGCTTCCTCTAGTTCAGGAGTAGCCAGTATTAAGTTTGTTGTAAGAATGAAAGGAAGGCCTTATTTTTTTCTACCTTATTTTCCTTTTTCCCTCTCTTTTTATCAAGATATTGCCAATCTTTAATTGTCTTTTTAAAAAATTACATTGGGGATTTAAGTTGTTTTTTTTAATTCTCTCTTTTCTGTTTTATTGTGCTTGCCTTATCCCTGTGCTTTGCATTTTTCCTTTTTAGGCATAATTGAAATTGTCAAAAGAATGCATGAGTTAGGAGTAAATCCTGATGCTGAAACATATGGAAATTATGTCTTCCCCTCTTTTAATAGTATACAGTCGGCACGTGAGGTATTACAGGTGAGTCAAATATGGCTTTTTATTTTGATAAACAAATCCAAATACTTGAGCTTGAGACTATCAATCATTTTTCCAGTCCATTCTATATTCTTCCAGAAAAAAATGAAAAAGATTTAGGAACCAGTCTGACATGCCAATTCTATATGTAGGGTGAAGGAGGGACTGCTTTTGGGTTTCATTAGTAGAGGGAGCACTTAGATCACACCTTTCGTACACTCATGTTTGGAGAGTGAACCAAATCATCAAATAACTGATTTGTCTAAGGATGACACAAGGCAGATCAGGTTTTCTAACTCCACAGCTGTGCTTCTTCTAGATATTTATAATGTGTTTAAAAAGCTTTTAAAATTATTTTGACATAATTATAACTATTAACTTGAAATTTATGATAAAAGCCACAATGATGAGCATTTTTCCTTCTGGTGCCATCTGTATCTTTTTCCTTCTTTTTTCCTCAGTCCTTAGTCCCCTTACCTTTATTAGCTCACTTTCTTCCTCCTTTTTCACCTCCCCCCCCTCCAAAAAAAAAATTAAGAAGTGTTTTTCTTTACAAACCTTTTGGGGAGAAGAAAAGAAAACACACACACACACACACACACACACACATATAGTCAAGTAAAACAATTGCTCAATTAGATATCTAAAAAGGCATATCTTATTATGCTTATGTCTATTACTTCTCTGGATAGCATGTTTCATCATAGATTTCCTGGAATCATGTTTGGTCATCGTATTGATTAGAATCATAAGTCTTCCCAAGTTTTTTTTTTTTTTTTTTTTTTTTTTTTTTTTTTGAATAGGGTTATTGTTAATTGAATAAATTTTTTTCCTGGCGCTACTTAATTTTACTGTGCATCCATTTCTATGACTGTCGATAGCTTTCCTTTTAAAATTGTTCATATATTTGGACAGTTTACCTATTGGGAAATGCCTCTTCTTAAAATTTAGAACTAGTTTCTTCTATACCTTTTAACTTTGTGTTTTCTTAGAGGATATTGATATTTAGATTTTTTTTTTCCCCCTCAAGAAAGTGTTTTCTAATTGTAGCAGCATTGATTTTCTTTGGACAAAAATTGGATTTTATGTAATTGAAATTTTGTTTTATCTTTACTTTATTTGATCGTGACCTTTCCCTCTGTCTAAAAAGATTTTCTTCCTTGGTTTTTCTAACATGTTCTTGGTGCTGAACTTAACCAGCTATATTTCATGATATTTCATAGAAAGTATTCAACCAATATCTCCTGCTTAACATTTCCTATAAATGCTGTACGTTCCCACCACTGTGCCTTTGCTCATGTTGTAACTTATGCATGGATGGTCTCCAGATTTTGCTATCCTTTATATGGATTGTTTAAATCCCAAGTACTACCTCCTCCATGATATAAACAGCTTTATACTTGATGTTATACTCATCATCTTTTGCCTTTTGTTGGATTCTTTTTATTTGTGTGTTTTTCAATATTCTTTTCCTTCTCTGAAAGTTCTGTTAGTGCTATAGGGGAGTGCCTTGCCTAAACTTTGTCTATATAGAAACCTCTGCTTAGATGAGATGTTCACTTAAAGTTGAAGTCAAATTGAGTTGCGTAGATCAGGTCACATTTGGTGAAATCAGGGCATTCATTCATTGAGCATTTTCCATGTTCTAGATTAATCTACTTTTTCCTTAGAAAATTCCTCATGATGAGATAGTATAATTAATCCAAAAGTTTGCATTTTAATCTCTTTATACCATAATTTGAATTCAGATTGCTATTATTGCATTATTTCATCTATTGGTGTACTGAACTTTTAAAATCATATCTTTTTCTGAAGCACAGTCATAACTACTGTGTAGGCAAGAACTTCTATAGTTTGTATTTATTCACCTAGTGCCAAGGGTACATTACCTTTTGCATAGAGTATATAGTAAGTACTTGCTTTCCCCATATGTACTTGCTTCCTTCAATAATTCAACAAATTTATATTTATAATCTAGTGGGTATGAAGTATTTCTCTAAACATTGGATGTAATCATATACTTGGTGAAACATGCATCGTGGGTCACATAGAGGTGAAAAGTGGAAGACCACCAAAACTTTTGAGCAGTGGAGAGATTGTTAGATGTATTCCACAAGAAATATTGACCTGGTAATACTATCAGCCAACCATCCCAATAAACATTTCATATTAAGCACATAGTATGTATCAGGCACTGTGCCAAGTACTGGCAATACAAAAAGATGGAAATGACAGTCTCTCAAACTTCTAACAACCTAATAGGGGAAACAAGAAGCAAACAGAAACAATGAATAAGTTGTATATTATTTCCTTTTTATCAACTAAAAGAGAAATGGTACTAGAATTAAAAGTAGTTGGGAAAGGCAACCTGTAGAAAATTTTAGTTGGGTTGAACTCAGGATGTATAAAAGACAGTTGAAGATAAAAGATTCAGGCTTAGACAGAGGAGAAGGTAAGAAAATAGATTTGAAGCATATTGGTATAGTTGTTTGTTCTTTATTTTTGAAGAGAACCAAAAGCATCAGTAGGATTTAAATGAGGCAGAGTCACAAAAGTATCTTCAGCCTCATTTTTTTCTTTCTAAGTCTCCAACTCCAATGCAAGAAAAAGGTCAGGATGACTAGGGATGACCCAGAGTATGGCAGATGACCATGGTAGCTGTGATGTTTGATCATAGCACTGCTTTCACTGCCTTGATGGCTCTTGGAAGAAATTATTCACATCCACCCATTCTACCTAGAGGGAAGTCTTCTCATACTTACAGTGGACATCCCCTTAATTCACTTACAAGTTTAAGATCTGTTGGTTATGTGCAACCTGGTTTGATCCATCTGCCAAATTAGTTTTACCAGGGTGTGACTCTTGCATGAGCCTCAGGTTCTTGGAGCCCCAGGTGGGAGTTGGGTGACCAACTGGATCCCAAAGAGAAGAGCAGCCCTGAAGAAGGCTCAGCAAGCCCACACCAGATGTGCTCGTCCTCTCTTAACCTGTGCCTCATCAGCCTAGAGATGACATTTTAAGTTCTCAGGAGATGATGAGACCAAGAAAAGTAGTATAGAGAAGAGGAAAGGGCTCAGGACAGAGCTCCAATGGCCATCTAGAATTAGGGGACATGATCTCATTGAGGATCCAGCAAAATAAACTTGAGAAGGAGTGCTTGAGCAGTAGTAGGAGAACCAGGAAAGAGTGTTGTCCCAAAAAAGTGATTTGCAGGATCAGAGGCTTCAGAGAAGAAAATAAGGATTGAGAAAGGTATTGAGTGTGACAATTAAGAGATTGTTGGTAACTTTGGAGAGAATTGTTTCAGTGGAATGATGAGTCAGAAGCCAGATTGTCAAGGGGTGAAAGTGAGAGGAGAAAAAGGGTATGTACCTATTGTGGATGTTATTTTTAAGGAATTTAGTCATGAAGGATAGAAAAGATAACTGGTGATAGTTAGTAGGGATGAAATGACATGATTTTTAGAATCAGGAAGATGAAGCCATGTTTATAGGCAGCAGGGAAGGAGCCATTAGATAAAAAGAGATTGAAAATAGGTTATAGAGATGACAGTATGGAGCATTCTGTTGGAGGAGATGAGAAGGAATGGCATTGTTCTAGTGAGAGGAAGAGTCTTGGTAATAAGTCAAAACTCATATAAAAAAAGGATTAAAGAGTAGTGACAAAAGCATATGAGTGATATGAAATAAAAAAGAGAAGAAAGAGGTGACTTAATTGATAAGATGGGAAGAGGTAGATCCACAAAAGATTTTAGTTAGTATGAAAAGATTTGGACAAATTTATAGGATTATAGGAAGTATAGGAGGATGGTCTTATTGATAATGGGAGATATAATAAAATTGCCTAGCAACAGTAAGGGCCCAGTTGAGGGATAACATAAAGTTGTAGTGAATTAAATCAGAATGGTTGTGTAATTTGCTCTACCTTATTTTATTTCATTACTTTAATGAATAGTGGAAGTGATCCAAGATTGATGCTTGGCACAGGGTTTGATGAGGAGGCTACAGACTCAAGATGAGTTCAGTATTGAATTGAATTGGTTCACCTAGGAGTCAAGATGAGGAAAGAAAAAGTGGTTAATGCAAGGGAGATAGATGACCTGAGAGAGAATTGAGGGATCAAGGAATTGAAGGTCACAATGTTGTTGAAGATTAAAGGTTGGTAAGGGAAGCAGGAGAGATCTGAAATCAGTAGATAATGGTCAGAGAAAGATAATTCAGAATTCTTGAACATGGAGGTGTAGTATATTTGTGGATGAAGGTAAGATCAGGAGTTATAACCATGCTTGTGTATGGCTATGGCAAGTATGTCATAAGAAGTGAGTAAGTTGACTAAGTGAATAGTTAAAGCTATTTGAGGGAAAGCCATTATGTATATTGAAATCCCATAATAGGAGGTCATGAGTTTGGGAAAAGACAGAAACATGTATTGAATTCATTAAAAAAAGAGAATGACCTGGAGATTTGCAGACATCTACCAGAATTTTGATTAGGCCATGGAAGTGAACAGAACTAACCTTAAAGACAGGTTACTGAGAGAACTTAGATCATAGAAGTGGGAATGGGGAGCGATTGAATGATAGATGGGAAATTAATGGGTTGGAAGTAGGAATTGTACAGGTAAGAAAGATATGTTAGGAAACGCCTATGTGCTATACATTTACAAGTATATGGTATCCTATAAACAGTCAAAGCAAGTACCAAGATTAGTGAAGCCATGTTTATATCACTCATTGAGTTTACTGCATAGTAGAGAATAAATTTAAAAAATAATAGCTCTATTACTTACTACATAAGTACATTATAGAAATCCAAAACAAAGTTGAAATGTGAGAGGCAAGTTGAGTACTGATGGCATAGGGAAAAGGAAGTAGGTTGGATTAAACTTCATGGGATAGATGACATTGGAGCCGATGATTGAAATTTATTTTTCTTTTCGGTAGGAGAGTCAGATATTGGATTTAAAGGTTCAATGAAATATTGGACAATCCAAATCATTAAGTTAAATAAATCATTCAATACCAAATTGTGTTATATTATTCTTGCCCTTTTCCTCAGCAATAGAATTTCGTTAAAATTTTTGAATGCCATCAATACAGAATTTTAGTATTAGGTCTATGGGAGATTAATAATAATGCAGTTACAACTGTCTACAGAAGTCTGTATTGCATATTCCTCACTTTTGATAAAGAAAACTTTCTAAACCCATCAGTAACCTTCATAAAAAGAAAACCTATGTGCATTATCCATATAATTTTTGAGTAGGTGTTGAATAAACCTCCTAAGTACAAGAATACTGTATCAAGAGAACTCTTATTTTTGTTAAACTCTGTATTAATTGATAAAATATTTAGTTCAATTACAAGGTGAAGATTGTATATCAAAGTCTTCTTTGTTGTTAGCTGAGAAAATTAATTTGTTTATAAATACTTACATCTATAGGAAAATGGTTGTCCAGTTAATGATGACATATTTGATGTAGCTGAATTGAGGAATGAAGCACTAAATGGAAACCTTGAACGTGTCTTATCATTATGTAAGTATTGTATTTTTCTACAAACAAAGTAAATAGGGTAATTCATTCTACTCTATAGCATCAATGTTAAGTAATTTAGAGGAATACTAGGCAGAGAAGAGTGGATTTCACTCATTGAGGTATCTTGAATTGTTCTGAGCACTAGTGTTCCTCATTTAAGAAAAACAGATGTAATGTTGTGTTCCCTTCAAAGTTATTTGTATGATCTAAAAGCTAGAAAGGGTGACCTGTCCTATCAGTTTTCTATGAATTATTAAATACCAGTTTCATTAAGCAAGAGTAAAAAATCTTCAAACTGATTTTTTTTTTTAATTTATCTTACCTTCCTTGAAATAGTCTGACAATGTTTAGAGACAGCTAATTATTAACCCTCAAAATGAGAAAAATAGTTGAGTGGTATGAAATGATTTTAGGTTCAGCAGTATATATGAAATTTAGCTTTTATTACAAATAGGTATCTTGTATACTGCCTAGAAAAATCAATATTTTGAAATACGGTAGCCTTTCTTAGAAATATTTTGTGCTATGAAATTTGATTTTTCTTTTTTTCTTTTTTACTGAGACAATTGTGGTTAAGTGACTTGCCCAGGGTCACACAGCAAAATTTGATTTTTAAAAAAGATACAGTGATGAGTGTTAAATGTTCCTATTTATTTTTGCATGTTATAATTCTTTATTGTCTGTGGCCCCTCAGAAATTTGAATTTATTGCATTCAGTTTTATAGTGAAATATCTTTGGAGATAAATGTATCTATAAAATAGGTCAAATGGGGATAGTGATATTAGTTCTGAGCATCAGTTAAGGGAAGATGTTTTGTTATATTAGTCTTATATCAGAGACCTATTCTTTGATAGAATGGATATAACACTTAAAAATTTAATTTTAAAAGTTTATTGTTATCCCTTGTGTAATCATCTTAGCGAATAGACATTAGAGTTACAGTAATTTCATTTTCTTTTGAAGTTTGCAGAATTCTTTTCCTCACAACTCCATCAAACAGGTAGCATTTTACAAAGAGACAATCTCACAGAGAACTTAAGATTTTTCTGAGGAGGTCACATAGCTTATAATTATTTGCAGAAGCATGATTTAATCCTTTCTATTAGGATTCAAAGTCCAGTGATCTTTTCACTATGTTTTACTATTTTAAAAAATTTTATTGAAATCTTTTGCTTTTATGACTCCTGTGTGCCTCCTTTTTTTTTTTTTTTTGTGATTAACTATCCTTTAAAATATATCTATATATATATATTTTTTTTTTTTTTTTTTTTAAATAAAAAGAGTGAGAGAGAAATCAACAAAACGGACCAATACATTTTTAAAATGTGACCATGTAGACTGTGTTCTTTATATCTGGGGAAACCTTTTTTCCACTCCCAACCTAATCTCTGTAGAGCAGTTAAGACCATTGGTTCGCTTACTTCTTCTTTGGGACCATACATGTTCTTTGTAATTTTATAGTATCATTTTCTTTGATGAAGCAAAGGGGTTAAATGACTTGGCCAGAATCACATAGCAGTGTTAAATATCTAAGATCAGATTTGAACTCAGGTGCTCCTTACTTCAGGGTAGGTGCTATATCCACTGCACCAATTTATACTGTATTATCGTTATATATATTGTTTTTTGGTCTACTTATTTTACTTTGTTTCCATTTATGTAAGCCATACCATATTTCTTGGTATTGATCATATTCATCAATTTTTAGAACATACTAATATTTCTAATTTTATTCATTTACCAAAATTGGTTTAGTCATTCTTCAATTGAGTGTCTTTCACTCAGCTCTTACAGGAAAAAATGCTACAAATATTTGGTGTATTTGGAGCCTTGCTTTGGAGTTACTTGTTGAACAGAAATTACAGTATGCCATGCTGTATTCAAGAGATTACCAAAGTGTAGGCTGAAGCCATTAAAAATTAGGAATTAAATTATTTAAGTGGAGGAAAGAAGGCAGGGAATTTATTGTTTTTGTCTTTGGTATCTAGTCCATGCATGTGCTGTGTACATTGGAAGCACAGAAACAATGCATGGAAACTTTAGTCATGTTATACATTTTGTTTTTGCAATTTTTGTTAATTAACTGATATTTTTAAAAAGTGCCTTAGTTTAAGAATTTTAAGAACTATATTTTATAATAGTTGTAGGATTAGAACTAACAGAATTTCTCTGCAGAATATTTTATCAGTAACTTTTCAAAAGTTTTTTTTCCATGAAGTCTACCTTTCTCCAATTATTCCATCTTCTCTAATCATTCAGTAGTAACATTTCAATTAAAGACATGCAAGATTGATGCAGCTAGATGGCGGGTGGGCGTGGGAATGGGGGGATAGAGCACCAGCCCTGAAGTCAGGAGGACCTGAGTTTAAATCTGGTCTCAGACACTTAATTCTTTATAGCTGTATGACCTTGGGCAAGTCACTTAACCCCAATTGCCTCAGGAAAAAACAAATGAAAAAGATAATGAGTTTTGTTTATATTTTGTTTTGATTTTAGCTTTGGGGTTTTCATTATACTTTGTTAGCATTTTCTATTTTAGACTCCCTGAGGACAGGGACTCTGCTAGTGCTTCCCTAGTGACCCGTTTAGCATTTACCACAGGAACAGGAAGTTATGTTTTTTGATTTACTATTACTTTTGTTAATTCTGTTTACAATGGGTATTTGCTATTTGCATTGGATGTGTATATATATAGAGTAAACATAATGTGAATGCATAATGTGAATATTTAAGAATACAAACTGAAGGCGTGTGTCATCATTACTAATAATTTTTCATGAATGCTTTTTTAATCTCTGGAAGGAAGCAAAATTTTTTTTCCTGTTTTATTTATTTATTTATTTTTTAAAATTAATTTTTATGATTATAACTTTTTTTTTGACAGTACATATGCATAGGTAATTTTTTTTTTTTTTTGTTTTTTTACATTATCCCTTGTACTCCCATCTGTTCTGAATTTTTCCCCTCCTTCCTTCCACCCCCTCCCCTAGATGGCAGGCATTCCCATACATATTAAATATCTTATAGTATATCCTAGGTACAATATATATGTGCAGAACCAAATTTTGTTGTTGTTATTGTTGCAAAGGAAGAATTGTATTGGGAAGGTAAAAATAATCTGGGAAGGAAAAAATAATAATAGGAAGCAAAATTTTAAAAGTAAACATTGATAATTAACAAATATAAATATATTTGGAAACACATTTAAAATTTAGTATGCTATATTTTTTCCCTTGGGATTTTAATGAAATTCTTCTTTTTCAGTGGCATCATCTAAATCATCTATGGATTTGAATTCTTTTAGAGGCAGTCTGATTTTAGGCTTTAGGAGGTAAGTTGGGCACTTGATAGTCTTTATGAATCCTGTCTTATTCTTCTAAGTGGTCTTTGAACATCTACTTCATATAATAGTCAGTTTTGTAACTCTTATTTTTCCAGCTTTAATAGCTTGCTATGAGGAAGAAAATTTCCCTTTAAGTAATGTTAATTGTATTGTCACAAGAGCTTCAGCAACTTTTAATTATGGGTTATCTAATCTGGAGTGTTTTGTGCTTATATTTCCATTTCTCCTCTTTGATATAATGTTCTTTTTCTTACTGCTATCTTCCTCTCCCCATCCTGAGCCAGAGACTTGAGGATCTCTTGTGTGAACAAGAGTATATATACCTCCATGTCTTACTTTCATGGCTGTTGTTGGGACTTCTCAGAGACCACTTCTGTATTACTATGTTTTTCCTTAGCCACTTGACCACTTGAAGAATTGGTGAGCTTGCCAGGACTTATGGTTAAAGGAATGCAGTTTTTAACATGTGAACTGAAGGTCACTGGAGGTCTGATGCCCAACAGTGTGGGTAGCAAAGAATAGCAAGGACTTAGAAATTACAATTTATAGTCATTCTCTTCAGTAAGGGCAGGATACCTTAAATAAGGGGAGTAATGTTCTTAAAAGATTCATAGGAGTCAATGTGGTGAAAAATTTGGATTCACACTAAAAAGCCCAGGCTTCTTGGGCTTGAAGACTAATTCTTTTCCCAAGTCAATAAGTAAAGCTTAATTAAGCATCTGCTATGTATCCAGGCACTGTGCTTAAGTTTTGGGAATTCTATCTTGAACCACAATGCATTTATGAGAGCCTTAAAAGTTATTGTTTTGGGGGTTGTAAGAGTTACTATTTTCTACTTTTCCCAACATATTTTTTCTTCTGCTCTCTTCCAGAGTTCTCTGTCCCTTATAAATTAGAAAAGAGAGAACGCAAACACTTTAGCAAAACTGATCAGCATGTCAGCCAAATCCAATGTTATATGGAATATTCTCAACCCTCCCTTAAGAGAGTTCCATTGGCATAGCTCTTATTTGTAGCCAGGCTTATTACAACAATTTCAACTTTTTATTTTTTCTTATTTACATTGTTTTTCTTATTTTTGCCTTTCCTTTTTGTCAGTTTATGTAAGGCTTCACATATGTCTCTGACTCCATAAAATAATAGGAAAACCGCTTAAATGGTTTATAGTAAAATAGACTTTCAAACAGTTAAAGGGGGCTATTCCTTATTAGATGTATTGGCATTTTGTTATATTTATGTTTCTTTTATGGAGCTTAATGTGACTATATGTCTCTAGATAAAAAGCAGGCCATGAAGCCTTGAAAACCTACTTTTTGTAGTTGTGCTCTAAGTCATTGAAATCAGATTCAAATAGAAATAGGGGCCAAGTTTGTACATGAGGATCCCTGCAGACCACCACAGGTTAAACATAATTTTAAAATGTAATTTTGTATGTTTTACATTACTTATTTTATTAGATTAATACATTTTAATCTGATTTTAATTACTCTCATGTAAAGCAGAGACACCTGCTTTAAGTTACCATCCATCTGAAAGAAAGTGCTTACTTTAGAGGGGAGTTTTTTTTTTCTTTTTTTAAGAAATATATTTTATTTTATTTTAAATTTTATTTATAATTTTTTGACAGTATATATGCATGAGTAATTTTTTTATAACATTATCTCTTGTATTCATTTTTCCAAATTATCCCCTCCCTCCTTCTCCTCCCTCCCCTTGATGACAAGCAATCCCATACATTTTACATGTGTTACAATATAACCTAGATACAATATATGTGTGTAAATACCATTTTCTTGTTGCACATTAAGTATTAGATTCCAAAGGTATAAGTAACCTGGGTAGATAGACAGTAGTGCTAACAATTCAGCATCAGTTGATGTAAGTCTCTTCAAGAGAAGGGAGTTTTCTAAGAAGGACCTCACAATAAGTTAAATCATAGGTTCAGTCACTTTGGATATATGGACCACTTCTAGGCTTCATCCAGATTTGCCAAGGCTAATTTGCATATTTCCAAACAGCTGTGCTAATATACTTTAACAATATTTGTAAAATAAGTTGTTTAAGTCCTTTGCTAATCTTCAGGATGTTATTATTTCTGTTATTATTTGTAAAAATGATCTGACTGTAAAAATGATCTTGTATCTTGTTTCATCTACAAGTCAAATACAAAAATTTCCCATTTTTAAGACTTTGGAATGATTGAATAGCTTTAGGGTAAATGTAGTTTGCCCTAAATCTTTTCATCCCCTTGAGTAAAATCAGTTTTCATTTGTGCAGGAGCCTTTATTTATTTGTTTGTTTGTTTGTTTTTGATCCAAGTTATTGGCTTATACCTTAGCCCTATTCATTTTGAATGCCTCATTTTGTTATATACGTGATCTAGCCAGTATCTGATTAGCCATGCACAGCTGGAAAGGTTTTGAGTTTTGGATTGTTTTTAAAAAGTTGGCTATTATATAACTATGTTATTGCCTCATTAGCTTAGGAAACCTTGTAAAGTAAGAAGGGATTTATGACCTGCAGCAATGAAGAGAATATAGAAATGACAGTAGGGATCCTGTAAATAGTAAATTAAGCCAAGTATGACTTACTGATCATGGACCTTTATTATTGGATTAAGAATGTTATTCTCCCAAGTCAAATTGAGTATATGTCTGTCATTTTCCTTTAAGATGTTCAAATTTTGAGAGCAGTTTATTGACAATTAGTAACAATGTCACCTATTTTGAGGGATATTAAATAAAATTTTGCTTTGTAAAGTTTATCAAAAATTTTACCTCTTAAAAGTTTTTCTGAAATAGACTATCTTTAGTGGCATGAAATAGGGAATCAAAACCATATGTATATTATATTCATGACTGCCTATTTTTTTCTTTATTTCCTTGTAAATTATTCCTTGGTGCACACCTTATTTTATTCTTTCCTTCCCTTTCATTCCCCCCCCAAGTAAGTTACAGTTAAGAAAAAGATATTTATATACATTTATGTAGATACACATACACACTTATCATTGCTAATTCTCCTGCCTCTTTAATTAAATTCTGCTCCATAATGCCTAAATTTCCCCCCTGCCAGGGATCCCTCCGTTGTCTTCTTCCCTCAGCCTTTGCTTCACCATCCTTCCATGCCTTTCCCCTTATGTTGGAGGATGCTATACACTTCATGGTATATATGTAATGTTGCCTATTTAATCCATTCCCAGAGTGAGGAATCCTCCCCTTTCTAATGCCTCTGTGTCTATTTTTCCTCTGCACCTCATTTGTATAATGTGATTATTATTTTTTACCATAACCCTACTAATCTTTCTTTTAAGCTACCTTATTGTTAATGTGAATCTTAAACATATAGTATGTGATTCCCATGTTTAAAAAAACAAAACAAAAAAAAACCCCTACATTTTGTCCATGTTTAAATAAACAGTTGTCCATGTTGAGTTCCTTCAAACTAATCTTTGATGTTGGCTCTTATGTCTTAAATTTTCTCTTAAGTTCATATTTGGTTGATAGAAGAAAATCCTGAAATTCTGCAAGTTCATTGTATTTCCTTTTTTTTTTTTTCCCTCATTGAAAATTATATATAATTTTATGGATATAATATTTTTGGCCACAGACCTAGTTCTTTGGATTGTGGGTAGATATGATTCCAGGACATGCCGTCCTTTATTGTGGTTGCTAAAAAGTTTCATACAACTCTAATTGTAGCTCCAATATATTTGAATTGTTTTTAAATTTTTCTCTGTGATCTGGGGATTTCAAAATTTGTCAGTGTTCTGTGTGTTTTCCATAAAGGATCTTTTTGAGAGTCATGGGTGGATTTTTTCTTTTTTTACTTGCCCTTCATGTTCATTTTTTTGGATTATTTCCTGCATTATTGTGTCCAGGTTCTCTTTTTGGTCATAACTTTCTAGCAGTCCAATTATTTGTATATTTTCTCCCTATTTGTTCCCTAGAGCTGTTGTTTTTCTTATGTTTCAATATTTTGTTCTATTTTTTCATTCTTTATATTCTGTTATGTTATTTCTTGCTCTCTTATAGCTTCACTGGCTTCCCCTTAGCTAATTCTAATTTTCAAACAATTATTTTCATCTTTGAAACTGCTGCCTATTGTTTTTCTTAGATGGTTTAAATTTTATTTACTATTTTAGTTTTTCCTTAGGGTCTCTCATTTAATTTTAAAATTCTTTTAATAATTCCTTTTTGAGTTCTTCTATAAATTCTCTTTGGGCATGGAACTGTTTCATGTTATTCTTTGGGGTAGAACTTTTTTTTTTTTTTTTTTTTTTTTAATGGTCCCCCTCTGAAGATGAACTGAAGTCTTCTCTGTTTCTATAATATGGTTCAATAGTGGGGCATCTCTCCTCTTTGACCAGGAACCCCGAACAAGATCTAACTCCCCTGCAAGTACCCACAGCCAGCACCATCCCTGCCCTGCTGCCTTTGCTGTTGCTGGGTCCTGGTTCCTTCTTACTTTGTGCCCGGTGTTTACAACCAGCCCAGGTTCCCTGCATCTTCCTGGACTCAAACCCCAACTCAACAAACAATCCAGAAGTCGAAAGTCACTGGTTCCTGCCAAGGCTTCAACCACACTCAGCTTGCACTAGAGATCCTCACTTAGTGTTTCTGCAGAGCTAGCCGAGAGGTGTTTGCACTTCAGACAGGTGTCTTGTGTATCTTTAGGACCCCTCTTCTACCCCAAATCTTGATTTTTCACCAAAACATAAAATCTTAGCTCTGGATATTTCTCTGACTGTCCCCCACATCTAAAGCTCTCTGAACCACCTTTTGGTCATAACTTTCTTCTGTTCCACCTACTGACTTTCCTGTCTTCCTTTAGTTTAGCTTACTTTAGTTCCAACTAAAATGCCATCTTTTTTTTTCCCAACCCCTCTCAATTCTAATGCTTTACATCTGTTAATTATTTTGTATTTATTAAATGTAGCTGGTCTGTATATATTTGCTTATTGTTTCTCCTATTAGATTACAAGTTCCTTGAGGAAAGGGACTGTCCTCTTTTTTGGATCCCCAATATTAGATATAGTGCCTAACACATAGTATGATGTTTAATTAGGTATTGCTTCATTGATAGAAATTTCCCCTTCATACTGCAAATACTTGTGAATATTTCTATGCCCAAGAAGATTTTGATATTTAAAAGAAATAATGTTAACAATGGGATCTTTAGGATAAAGAAAACACTCAAGTTTTATGACTGTTTGCTCTCTATTGCCTTGAGAAGCAGCTTATATGGCATAGTGGATAGAACTGACATTGTAGCCAGTAAGGATGTGGATTCAAGTGTTTTCTCTGAAGTATCCTACTGTGGTCATGGGCAAGACATTTAACTTAGTGTTCTATCTCTCTCTGAGTTGTTGGGAGGGTTTTGGCCTATTTGTAGAGGTTATTTCCTAATTTTTGTATCAGTGACATAGATCCTGCCACTATATTGCTATATTCATTCTTATAGATCCTATAAATTCCTTTAGAGGACTATTTCCAGATAGCTTTATTAACATGGCGGATAATGTGGTACTTTGATATTTAATTTTTTCATTTTTTTTTAAAATCAATTTCTTGCAATGGGATAAAACAATAAAAAATTCAGCAAAATTGATGAGTACATATATATATATATATATATAGATATAGATATAGATATAGATATAGATATAGATATAGATATAGAATTCTATACTCATAGTTTCTTACTTGTGAAAAGAAGTCTAGGAGGCACCTTTTTGGAGCCAGACTTAATCAATAGTTTCCAGGTGTGGTGGGTTTTGTTTTTTTGGGGTTTTTTTGGTTTGTTATTGTAAATATTTTCCTGATTGTACTTATCTAAACTCCCTCAATACATTTTTTTTTACATTTTTCTATATTGATCATATCTGTTGTTTTTTTCAGCACAGTAATAATACAAACCATTTGTATTACACAAGTTGCTTAGCCAATCTTCACTAAATGGACATCTACTTTGTTTCTAATTCTTTTGAGGTATAAAAAATATTGCTTACAAATCTGGAATTTATGGGGTTCTTTGCCATTGATTGCTACTGCTTTGCAGTGGGATTTCTAGGGCAAAGCTTAATGATATGTTCATTGCATTCCAGAATGGTTAGACTTATTCACAGTTCTACCAATAATAGCGTATTAATGTAACTCTATTCCCACAGTGACTCCTTCCTGCACTATTTCCATCCATCCATTGTCATAATTGCGACATTGTTGATGTAGGATGAAATTTTAGCGTTTTGATTTGTATTTAAATTATTAGTAATTTGGAATTTTTTTGTCTCAAATTTCAAATACATCTCTTCTACTTCTATGGAGAGATCCATCCCTTGTAACAGAAAATAAAAACTAATGAAGATGCGGATTATATGTTAGGACCCTAATACCAGGTGTATTGTTCTATACATCTCCCACCATTGCAAAGAAAGGGGAGGAAGTACATTTAATCATCAGGCCATGTTCGATCATTCTATGTTTGATCACATTCCATGTTCAGTCATAGTTTTCAGTCCTTCCTTTCTTCTCTCTTGCCTTCTCTACCCTCCTTTCTTCATGGTAAGTCTTTTTTGTTTATTTTGGAGAATTTTATTCACATTCCATAAAACAAAGGGAGTGAAACTGTAATGTAAAATAACTTTCTATGTTAAATCATTATTAAGTGACTTGCTCAGAGCCACACAGCTAGGAAGTAGTAAGTTTCCGAGGCCAGGTTTGAACTTAGGCCATCCTGATTTCAGGACTGGTATTCTATCCACTGTGCCATTTAGCTGCCTTCATACTATTTTTTTTTTTTTACCCACAAAATTATTTGGAGTCTTTTTAGAGATAGAGGAAAAAAGCTTTTTTCTATTTAAAAGTGCAATAATTTTTTTCCTGGTCACATGCAAACATTTCTTTTGTTCTTTATAATTTTTTGGTACTCTTTTCCTTTCCTGAGACATAAAAATTGGTAGAATAGAAAAGGAAATAATAGGATTAATTAACATTGCCCCATCAACATCTGGAACTTTCCTTGTTGAGCATTATAAGTATTGCTTTCCTGTTTTTTGCATAGAGGACTCAACAGTGTTCCTTATATAATAATTTATAGATAGCTGATAGTGTAGTTTTTTGTACAAGAATTCACTTCAGTATTGCCATAAGATGGAAATACAATGGTCTGTACTTTTTTTTTTTTTTTTTTTTTTGTAATATTGTCACATATCAGTTATAAAACACAGTATATTTCCTCATGAGTTATATAAATGTAAGAAAAATTGGGGAAAGGTGTTACAAAAAATTATAGGAGCACCTCGTTGGTGGAGTGGATAAAGTACCAGGCCTAAAGATAGGAGGACCTGAGTTCAAATCTGGCCTCAAACACTTAACACTTCCTAGCTGTGTGACCCTGGGCAAGTCACTTCAGCCCAATTTCCTTAGCTAAAAAAAAAAATTGTATTTCCATTGGTAAGTATTGGAAAATTTTTGAATTTTAACTATTTAATGACTAAGGAAATAAGATTGTCATCTGTTTCTTAAGAAAATGATGATTTATAAGGGAGAAAGTAGTTCTTTTTGCTTCATTATAGTCAAATAGATGATTTACAAGCATTTAAGTTTCTACAGTATTCCAGGCATTGTTGAGGGCTGAGAAAGCAAAAACAGAAGTAAAATAGTTTCTCCCTTCAAGAAGATAATTTTAGGTAGAGGGATATGTAGTATTCTCTTTTCTAAAATATAATGTTCTCTGGGAAAAGATTTCTTGGAGGGCTTCTGGACGCAGCCTTAGTTTCAGTTCAGTTCCAATAATCCCAAATGGAGCCAGGAGTTAAAGTCCAGATCCTTTATTTTCTCCTTCAAAGTCTTGTCTCTCTTTTTCTGGGGTCTAGTTAGCTTTCTTAGAGGCCTATCTCCTTGGTTCCAAGAGCTCCCTCCGAATGTCTACGAATCCAAAGATTTGTCCTTCAGCCTCCAGCCAGCTTCAGCTTCTCGTCCTCCCAAATGTCTCCAACCAGCACAAAGGTGGAAATTGGAATGACTCCTGATTCCTCCTCCCAGAGAGTGGGGTTGTGGGTTTCTGTGGGCTTGTCCTCTGGCCCTGAGGGCTTCTTGCTTATATTTCTAACCCCACTTGTGAATCCCCTTAACTTGTAAATCTCCTCCTTATATATACTGTTTTAAAGGTGTGAACACTAATAAGTACTAAGTACAAAATCACTTAGCACCTTGTTTCAAGTTCTAGCCCGTAACAGGGATACATTTATGCAGATAAGTGTCTGCAAGTAAGTAAAAAAATAATTTTGGAGACAGGTCTGAACCTTGAGGAAAGCTATGAATTGCTTATTTGGTGGTAGGGCCAAGAGAGGGCAGAAAATATAATATTCACAGCCAAAAGAAATAGGTGTGGTATAAATTAAAATGAAAAAATCAAGGGTTCACACCATTAAATAATAATGAAGATTATTGGAATATAGTATTCCAGGTATTGAAAAAGAATACTTAGTATCAGTACATAGACTAGAGGTCAAGGCCTTGGTTTTTTGTTTTTGTTTTTTATGGCCTTTAGTAAATAGTTAATGTAGAATGAGTTGTTTTCAAAGTGAGAAAACTATTTCACAAGTGGATTCTATATAAGGAAAAAATTTTTGATTGGAAGGGCTAAGAGACAATCAGTGATGACTCTTCTCCCCTGCTCCCTACTTTGGGTCTTTTCATTGATCATTTGGCATGTTTAGAGTGATCCTTATCATCTAAACTCAGCTTTCCACTTGCTCAAAAATTTTCTTGGTTTGCCCTGAAACCACCCCTCCTTTTTATACTTTGAAGTACTGTATTTCCCTACTAGAATGTGAGTTCTTTGAAGGCAGGCACTTTGTCTTTACCTTTCTTGTATCCACAGGGCTTAGCATAGAGCTTGGAACATAGTAGGAATGTAATAAGTGTTTGTTGACTGAAAATACTTTCAATAGACTCATGCTAAATTCTCATAGTTATCTCTTTGATATTTGATATTTAAAATTTGGACAGAGCACCTAATCCTGCTCTCTCAGCGAATATTATCTGTGCTTCTGTTTTAATGGCATTAAATATGAATACATTCTTAATGCCACTTTGATTTTTATCTGAAAGACAAGAAAATTTTTTTAACAATTAAAAAATTTGAAATTTAGGGGAAATTAGTCATGAAGATTAGATCTTCAAGGGAATTGTTTAAAATGTCCTATTTTGCTAGTACTTTCTTAGCTATGCTGATCAAATCTTGTTTCAGCATTTCTAGAGGATTTTCTCAATTTTTTCAATTCTTTTGTTCTGGAATTGTGGCTAAGATTTAAAATATTTGTTATTTAGAGATATTGTAACAAGTCTTTATCTGGTATGTGCATTACCTTGAGTGACTTATGTTTCTGGTGTTACATTTGATGTTCACAAAGGAAATTAAATTATTTACTTGTTATTTGATAATACATTATCCTCTGCTGCCCTCTTCAGGTCTTTTGATATCAATCTTTGGAGTAAGGTAAGTCTTAATTTTTCTGTAAGCTTTTATATGTTATCAAGAAGAAAGCAAATATTACATGTTTTTGGTTTTTTTAGTAAATTTTAAAATTTTGAATTCTGAAATAAGTAATTTTGAACACAAACTGGATGATGAAGTAAGGCTTCTCTTTGATTGCTCCCAGTAGGTGGCTTTCCTCTTCTAACTGGAACTGTCTAATAGAAACAAGGCATGATTTGAATTTGAGCATGGAAATAACAATTGCATAGAGAGATTATACCTGCGGGATGTCATTCACAAAGGGAATTCCCTTAGCTGGAAATTTCCTTTGTAGGTATAGGCCATCACTATCTCTAGCTTAGTCTCTAAGAGTTGCCCCAAACAAAGATATAGAAAATGGCTTGGCCAGAGTCCCAAGGGCATGAGGGTCAGAACCGGGAAACTGGTCTTCAGTTTCCAGCTAGTCACTTCATGTTGCTCTCAGCCTGGTGCGTTGAATGTTGGTGCAGGGCAGGTGCAAGAATGGCCCCAGTAAACAAAAGCCAGCTTCGCACACACAGGTCCCATCCATGGCTGTCTCAGTCCATAGCACAGTCACTTCTGTGCTGTGAGAACTGGTAAGTCTGCTCTTGTAAGGGCCCAAGTGCCCTGGATTGGGTCCTCTGGCATCTGCCACCTATGTAATTATGAGCATGTCATCCAGTTTCTGTTTTCTCATATAAAATAACTATGATACTATATACTATAATGATAGTATGTGATAATACTATCAATGATATTTGAAGTACTTCCCTCTTCACAGGGTAGATACACAGATGAAATGATGCATGTAAATTCTTCACTTACCAGCAATAAATGTTATTTAAATGCAATTTTATCAACAGTCATCAGTATAGCTTGAAATATATAGTTGTATTAACAGAACTATTATAAGTAAAATATGCAACTTTTGTAGTGTAATGTGATTTTCATATTTTTAAATGATGCTAGTTGGATATAGCATTATTTAGAAATATATAATTAGCTCATTAACATTAAAGTACAATTTTGTACTTAATTCACAAAAACTATAAAGCAAAAATTGATAAAACAGCAGTTATGAGCCATACATAGACAAGATTTATAGAGATTAAAAATATGTCTTCCCAAATACGATAGTTGATTATGCCATTTGTCTTTAGTATTTTTATTGTGTTTACTTTGATATTTTGAAAGTAAATAGAAAGTATCACAGAGCATTTTCCGAAGAGATAGATGGATGTATTGGCACAGAGCAGTCGACTGTCTGTCCATAGTAGCAGTGAAGCTAAAATAGTTGGCTTTCTTTTTTTCAGCATTATGTTAGCATATTTCATAGTGTGAATTTCTTGGATTTTTATACTTTCTAATGAAGATTAAAATAATATTGGTAGAAAGGAATGCTAATAAAAATAGGGATGCTTTCTAATTTTTTTTGTCTGTTTTTTGACCATTCTTTATTAATGAAGCTTTGGCATTTTCAGCCCTTTGAAGTAAAATAAATTTAAAATTTTCCCGTATGAATTTCCCATATACTAAAATAGTGATAATTTTCACATGACTCCTTCCTACACATTCTTTTATTTATTAAACAGTTAAGCAGTGTGTTCCAAGTGATTAAAACAAATCATAATTTAAACTAATGCTGCAAGTTGATGCACTTTTTTAACATGTAACTTTTTTTTAAATAGAAAGGGTAAAGTCAGTATGTTTCAGTATTATTCTTATAGAAATCCCAAATAATTTATAAACACAAGATTCATAAGAGCTATAGATATTTTTTCTTTATAATTATATGTATAAGGAAGTGATATGTAAACAGAATGGCTTCAATTATTGTTAACTTACCTCTGAAAACATTTTTTAAAAGCACTTTAAAAAAAGAAAACTATATCTTCAGAAAGTTCCTTGTCTTTTTTTTTTCCCCCCTATCTTAAATTACTATGATGCAATATAGAGTAATACCTTGTTGGAGAGATGCTTTATTTTGAGAATTCAATTTCAGATTGTATTTGCCCTTGTTTGCTTCTCTTGGCTTGCAATTCATGATTATTCTCTCTGAACAGATAACAGAACAGTTGTATAAGGATGGACGTTATTGCCAGGCACCTTCAGGACCAAATGGTAGCGTTTCAATTTCTGTGATTGTAACTTATCCACAAATCTGTTTTTCTGTGTAATGATGGACTACAAGGATTAGAACAGTAAATGCTGAGTGCTTCTTTTTTTAAAGTGAAATTTGAAAACAGTGTATATAAATCACCATGATAATCACAATGTTTTATGGGAGCAATGATTTTTTTAAATTATGGTCCAGGTGTAGACATAACAAACAAAATTTATATTGCTTAATAAGCTTAAATGTTAACATTTTGCTATTGAATACGTTATTATAAATATAGGACAGAGATTTTAGTCCTATCTCCCCTTTTAGAAGAATTTATTGGAAAATTTTTTATTTTGTTTCGAATACTTTTGTTATTTTACATAATGAAATATAGAAACAGATTTAAGGCAAGTTTATATGGTGATTGTATATGCTTCCAGAAAAATAGAGCCTTCCTGAAAGTTCAGATCTTTCTAAAACATTAGAAACTGGTCCTTTTCTGCTTGAATGCATAGGAAAATTACTGTTCTTAGAAACATCCTTTTTAATCTTGATTTTTTTTTTTTCATTGACAAATAAGCCAGCTCTCGTTAGGATTATGGAATCTTTAAATCATATTGCTTCATTCCTTACATTACATTTAATTGTTCTTGTGATCTATTCACCTTCAAAACATATGTGTTACACAGTATTTGTGGCCAGCGTTTGCAGTAGTGGACAAGGAAGAGTGGGAGGCCTTGGGCAGTACCACTGCTGTCACACAGTAGTGAAAAAAATAGATTGAAGTAAGATTCAGTACTGAAAAGCTGTCACTGGGTCTGAAAATAATTAATATTCCTTTCACTCACCAGTTAGATATGTGCTCCCAAACCACATAATCTCTATGCCTCAGTGATCATTGTTGCCATTTCAGAGCCTCTCATCAGGGTGACATCTCACACCAAAATGATTTCTTATAAATTAATCTTGATAACATGACAGTCTCAGTAATTTTAGTGGAATGCTTTCTCTTGTTTTTTTCCACAGAAGCTGTTGGCTATTTTCTTTATAACTTGATTGACAGCATGAGTGACTCAGAGGTACAGGCCAAGGAGGAGCATTTGAGACAATACTTCCATCAGCTGAAGAAGATGGTACCATTTCATTTTTTGCAACATAATGCCTGTCCTGTCTGACATGTATCTATTAGATTTGAAATTGCTGCTTTTAAGTACAACCAGACCACTTCTCAATGACATGGAAGAGTTAGAGACTTAAATTATGTCTGAGATAATTTCTGTTAGACAAATTTCAGTTTAGTTGTGTTTCAAAACTCATAATTTTTTCTCCACCTTTTGGTACAGAACATAGAGATTTCTGAAAACACCTACAAAGGGATTCGTAATCGGCTGAATAGGCACCACGTTCCTGAATTAATTAAGGTGTGTGTGAGAAATAGTAACTATTTTAAATAAATTTCTATGCCTACAAAATAATCTAAATTTGTTTTCAAGGTACTGTCATACAGAATAAACCTTTTAAAATCAGCCATCATTCATATGTCCCTTTATATACCCCTACTGCCTATGTTTTAGAGATGATTTTGAGCTTCACTTTTTAAGATTGTCAAAAAGGAATGGACAATATAAGTTTCAAATCTTAATTTACATAATTATAACTCAAATTTACTTTACTTAGTTTTTAATTCAATGGTTATATATCTGGATTTTAGGATGTGGCCTCATTGGTTGACAGACAGAATTCAAGCTTTTCAAAAGTAAGTATGTTTTAGCTGTTTTTCATGTAGTAATAGCCACATTTAGTATACAGCCTCAGAAAACATTTATAATGCCCATTTATTCCAGTAGTAAATTTTTTCTCTTCCCCCTTTGATTAATATTTGGGAATTGTAGAAGAGAAGAGGGGGTAAAGAGAGATTAGACCACTTAACAAACATGTTTCTTTTGGTTCTGTTTTCCAAAAAAAAAAAAAGTCCTCATTCGTTTAAAAAAAAAAAAAAAAAGAATTTGTGAAAGGAACATTTTCTTTTTGCCAAAATATCATTTTAATTTTTACATTTTTTACTTAGCACTATTTTCTCACATTTTTAGTTTTTTGTCATCTTATAGAATGTATTATTTTCTTAACACTATTGGAGGAATTGAGAAAGTTACATAAAGTATTATATATTATACATAAATACATACAGACATATATGTTTTTAGAGAAATATTGACATTTTTGGTAAATTTCTCATTTCCACAGATTTTGGGGGAAAACTTATCTGACATAGAACAGAAAATTGAAAATTTGAAAACTGAAAACCAGCCCATAGGAGATATCCTTAAGCAACTTATACTAAAACTGTGTTCAGAAGAGGTAACTTGAATAATACTGTCTTTTAAAAACTCCTTTTTTTCCTAAAGAATTTTAATTTTTGTAAGTAGTATTAAACTGCCAAGTAGAATGTTTATGATCTCTTTTTATCGTGGTTATAAATCAAATATAAGTACAAAAAATAATTAAATGAAGGATTAATTTCTGCTACACCTTGAATGGCATGTTTTCGGGTTGCTGAAGTTTGTTTACAATAATCTGCAAAGTGAATGATAGTAACAGCTGTGATAGGTTTATCATACATGCCAAATGTCCTTTTAAGCCATGGCTTCGGTCTCTTATATCTAGATTGTCAAGCAACTGATACATGCAGTAGTCATTTGCAAGTCAAATATTACTAGGTTGTTAATGCAGGGATTGAAATTCCATTTTCCTGCTGAAAGAAAGCTCTTTCTGAGATAAAGGGTCTCTTGCCGTCATTCGGCAGGCGTCCAGCTGTACTTCTTATTCATTTAGTGTGTGACTGCAATTTGTTGGGTATCACTAGACTTTTGTTGAATTTCTAGTTCTGTATGGGTTAGTCATAGAACCATGGTACTAAAATAGAGTCATAACTGTGTTTCACATGATAATATGTTATCTTGCCTTGATATAAAGTACAAAAATACTATATGAGATGGTTTTAAATGAGATTATTACAGTTTATGAAAATATATGCAGTTACTGGGCTTCAACTGATTTAATTATTTTTTTTAAATTTATTTTCATGATTTCCTTATTTTGTTTTTACTGTTTGAACAATAAAAATGAAACAAAATTTAGAACTTGGTAGTATGTGTGTATACATAATCTTATTAATTTGTTTTTGGTTAAACACTCAATCCTTATGATGTGCTAATGATGAAATAAAATGTTACATAGAAAGGTAAAGTTGATTTTTAAGTTTAAACATAATTTGTTAAATAAAACCAATTTCAAAACTCAGCAGGCTCAAAAGGAAGCACATTGTTAACATTTGCATTCACTTTTTCTTTTGTTCCTCTTAGAATATGCAGAAAGCTCTTGAAATAAAAACAAAATATGAATCTGACATGGTTGTCGGTGGTTATGCAGCTTTAATAGGTCTGTGCTGTCGACATGATAATGTAGAAGAAGCAATGAACCTGAAACAGCAAGTGTAAGTACACTGGCACTGAAACATGTCACCGAGATTAATGCTGATACACAACCCTCACTGAATTACGCAGGCTGACTGATAACCTTCCCCTATTGTCTTAAATTCTCTTCTTCTGCAGTATTTAATGTCATCAAAATTCCAACATTTCAGACTACATCTTTTAAAAGGTTTTTATCTGTCCATTTTCCAGTTTATCTCTTAACTGGTGCTGTACTTAGTTGTTACAGTAAGATGCTACAGTAAGATGGCAGCCAGTGTTGAGGACTCTATCATAAAGCTTGTTGACAGACACTCCCATTTCCAGCTTCGAGGGGAAATCTCATTATGGTGTCAAAATTGGAGATTATAGAAGATAATTAACAGCATTTTGGTTACTAGATTGTCAGCTTTATGATCACCTTGCCTTACATTTTTGTCCCACTAAAAATCCATTCATTACCTTTAGAAGTATGTCTTTATGTTTATGTTTATGATGAATGAGCTGATGTAAACTTTGATACTTTTGTTGATGTTTCTCTGTGTATATGCAACACTTCTGATTATTAGCTTATGAAGGCCATTAAAAGACATTGTAGTATTGATAGTGTCAATTACTAATTTTGATTTTTCTTTAAAAGATTTCAATTGTGATTTTTGTTTTGCATAGTTATTTCCCTCCAACTGAGCCCTTATGAAAAGCAGATTTATCCACTCAAATATCTCACTTGTAGTCCTCCACTTAATGCCCATATACTAAAAATTTCAGGGATCAGATGTTTCTTTATCAAAACAACTATCAGCATTTACTTGGGTCATTTATTTTTGTTAGTATAAAATCAAAATAAAGTCTAACCATGTAACATCTTAGCAACTTGCAGATAGGCAGAACTATCCATGTTGTTTTTATGTTTTGACTTGAATGTCTTTTACAACTTAGAAAAATGAGGAATTCTTGACTATGAAAATTTCACTGTGCTTTAATTTTTAGAGAAAGAATCGATTCATCAATTACTCTTTCCCCGGGCAAGTATGTATCTCTTGTGAAAGTCTTGATGAAACATGGCCGACTTCAAGGTATGCCTACTACCTTTGACTGTGAAATAGAAATGGACAGTGAAAGTATCTTGCTACTGAAATAAAATGTGAATTGATATTAATGGTGTATCATGTCCTGCAAAGTGCTTGAACATTTTGCATACAAATTTGCATGTGAATTCAACCAGAGATGCTTGGACAGTGCAGGCCATTAGTTTTAATGGATTTGCAAGCTTGTCATTTACATTTGCACAGCTCAGTGCCTTTTGCATTTCTGCAGCTAGCTCTTATTAGCATTGCTGCTTGGATCTAGTTGGAAGCTCATGACTTATGGCACAAATGGTATATGTGCCTACACTAATGGCTTTGTTTTTGCTTAAGAAGGTTTGAAGGTGGAACATAAAACCTGGAAATATAACCTTATAGAAAACTGAATAAGCAGTGGTTTTTATCGTAACTTTGAGAGTTCCCCTATCTGCATGCAACCCTTACTTTCACTAAAATATCTTCACTTGAACCCAGCTTTTGTTCTTGAAAAATCGAGCAGTCTCCCTTTCCCCTTTACCTCATCCCACGTTTTGTGGCCCATGTTTCTTATTGAGGTAAAAATAATGTAATCATACTTGGTAATATTAAAGTCTTGATTTTGTAGTTTCCTTGATTTACATGTATGAATTGCTAACATGATTTATTCTTCATTATATTTCTACAAAAGTCAGTGTTTCATTATGAGAAAGATAAAAAGGTTGCCTTTTTTCCCCATAGGAGCATGTACAACATTTGAAAATGGTTTTTAAAAATTAATCTACTTTTATTACTTGCATATAAAGTGGTCAAAACAATTTGCCTGTATAATAATTAAGAAAAATGTTACAAAAATGCACTTATTCTATATACAAAAATGTTTGTTTCTGCCTTCCTAATGAAGCTTAATGAACCTAATGTTTTAACATTCAGTCTTTTGGAAAGCTTTCATTGGCTCTGCTTGGCTAATTAGTATCGACACAGCAAACAGGCCCTATCGGTATCAGACCATTAGTCTGGCTGTATATACAGTGTAAACACATCTTTATTATCTGGCCTCCTGACAAGCCATCTGCTGAAGAAACAATGGTGTGATTTAGCAGATGTTAGCATTGAACGATAAAAGCATCCATTTACTAGGATCTTACAGCTATAGGGCACACTGTACAAGGTTATGTGTTGCAGAGTGGGCACACGGTTTCTATCTATAATTTGTAGTCAAAGTTGCAGGGAAATGATAAAACCATGCTATTGTGGATTTATAATTGTAGTCTCGTTTAGAAATGCAAGTAGTAATTAACTTGAAATCGGCATTATACACCAGAATTTGCATTCCTGCTGGGTTTGAAATGCTGTTTTAATAGCAGTTTGTTTTCCCTACATGAAATTACCTAAGGGTCTTTTGTGTTATTTCATTGTAGATGCTATTAACATTCTAAAGGAGATAAAAGAGAAGGATGTTCTTCTCAGAGACAGAATAATCTTTTCCCACATCCTCCATGAGACTGCCCTCCTAGGAGAAGTTGAAACAGTTAAGCAGTTACATGAAGCCATCATGACCCTGGGGTTAGCCAAACCAAACCTCACTTTGTGTTCCCCTTTGGTTACTCTTCACCTTGAAAAGTAAGTTAATTGAAATTTGGAGATGGGTTTTTAAGGATATAGTGGGTTATTTGCAAGGTGGGAAGGTTTTCTTATATAAATAATTTTATTTTGCATCGTCTGTGGAAAATAACTTGAATTTTAAAACAATACTTATTTCAATTCTACTTCTCTTGTACTACTAAAATATATTGTTGATGCCAGTTTTCTTCAAGTATACCCAAAAATCACATGGTTGAATTGGACCCAGTGAGTCTTGGGTACAAATCCTGTCTGGGACAGTCAGGATTTGTCTTGCACAGGCAAGTTACTTAATCTTGATTGGATTTGGCAGTCCCACCAATCTTCTTCATCTATAGTTCCCCTCCCCCCTACTATCTCTGTTGTATAAAATGGAGATAGTATGATCCAAGGTACCTGCCCATAAAATAGGTCTGCAGTTCATGCAAGATAGCTAATGCACATGGAACTGGCATCATCAAGCAGAACACAAAAATGTCAGCTATATTTATTTAATTATTTTTTAACTAAATTGAATTATATCTGATAAAGATTAAACTGTTCCTAACCCTGCTCCCATTTGGGGGATTGTCTTAAGTGTTGCAATTATTGCAAGAAATAATGTCTTCTAGGCTTTTTATTATAGCATCATAATTATATTCTTTGGATGATAAAGTAAAGGCATCTTTTTGCTTCCACGTGGCATTTTATTGTAATTATGTGCTTTAATACTGTTGTTCTTTGTAAATGCTTAGGAGTTTTCTTTGAACTCCAACTATTGTTTTGGGAAGAAAATTAATTTTGATATAATCCAAAAATTGTTGAAATTTGAAGATTTTCCTTTGCTTTGAGTTAATGACATATATAGAATTGCAGAGCAGATTAATATTTTGTTCCTGCTTCATTGCAGAAGAATCTGACCTGTTAGAAATCAATTTAAGGCCTTGTGATGGAAGTACTTCTTGCACATATCCATTTTCTTTGTTTTGGTTATTTGCATTTTATTTTTTAGATCTTGAATTTATTTCTATACTCTGTAACTTTAATTTAAAATCTTACGATATGTTGACAGTAAATTGGTTTTACCGATACTAGTACATGCGTGTGTATTTCCATGAATTAAGTTGAATTAGGAGTGCTTTCTTTTGTCAGATGGGCACATTTGAACAATTCCAAAAGAGCCAACTATAACAACATTTGTTTGCTATCCAAATGATTTAAGTTGTCCAAAGTAAATAAACTGACAAACTGCCTCTATTTAGGAATGAATATTGAAATGAAGGCATTTTTACTAGGGGCATGTGTGTTGAGTATTACGATTTGTAAAGTGATCTTGACTGCTTTGCATTGACTAGTAGAAAGTTTTCAAATTGAATTGTCTCTCAAGCTTATATCCTTTTTAAGAACTACTGACACAACTAGCTATTGGAATATTGAGCTTTTTTAGTCACAGCCTTTACTGCAAATGAAAATCCTATAATTATTATGTTTCCTACTAGATTTTTTTTTGTTACATAAAGCACCCATCTCTGCAAACAGCAACTGGGTTCCGCATGGGCTTTAAAAAGAATTTAATTAAAATGGGCCCAATGCCCAGAAGTATTAAACATTTCTTCACTACTAGGCAGAAATTAAATAAGTACAAGTGAAAGGAGTGAGGCCAGATGAGTTAAAGATATCTCAAATAGAAATACTTAGATGAGCACAGAGATCTCAGACTCCTTCCTAAAGAGGTCTGCAGATGGGGCTCGTGAACTGAGAAGGACTTGGCAAGATAAATTGGAAATTCAGAGGAAAAAAGAATGTAAAACAACCTCAAATAATGGTAGTTGTTTGCTGTTATAACCTTACCTCCTGATTCGCTTCTATGTGTGGATGTCCCATTATTTAGTGGTATTACAATTTTGCTTTCTTAATAAACCTTTGCTCACTTAAACTGTTTGGGAGTCTAAAAAGGTGCCCTTAAATAATTTTTTCTTCTCTTCAATGCTTCTTCCCTTCTCCCCAGTCAAACAGCAGCTACTCATCTTCTTTCCTCACACAGATTTTTGCAGTCTATTTACCTACCATGAGTTCTTAAGAGAAATTTTAAAAGAAAAGAAAAGATTTCTATTAAAATGTTTTGTATTTTAAAAATATCACAATACAAGCCACTTGTTGACTTTTATGTACCTTTTAGTGATGAACGCATTTTTAATTAATGGCCTAAACATAATGAGGTACTTAATGGTGAAATGCTAGAAAAGATTAGATTTATATTTTTTAACTGTTTTCTAATTATGTGTCCAAATCATTTAGTAAAACTTATTTTATATTCAGTTATTTGGATTAATATTTACTACATCCTGTTTGGAAGCAAAAGCTCACATACATTTGATTTGATTACTTTTGTTTAAAGCACCAGTAGTATTGTGTTGTTGAGTTGAGCAGAGTTATAATTTCATCTAATATATGAACAATATACATTTAAAATTAATATAGATTTGTCAGAAAAAATTCATAACATTTTATAGCTCTTCATCTTTTTCATTGAAATACTAGCATCATGGAACAGCATTTCAGAAAAACCTAACAAGATGTGATTTAGGATGTTTAATTTTGAATAGTCGATAGATATTCAATTTCCCAAAAGGGTAGAAGTTTGATGATATTTCAGATCTTTCTTAGCTTTAAAAAAAAAAAAAAAAAAGTCATTCCAGTGATATTGAATCACAAGGTGAGAGGTTCATACTCTGACTATGTTACCTGAATCTTACAAAAATCCTTGTGATTATGGATGTAATGTTTTGTTTTGTTTTGTTTTTTTT
Source organism: Sminthopsis crassicaudata (assembly GCF_048593235.1). Lineage (NCBI taxonomy): Eukaryota > Metazoa > Chordata > Mammalia > Dasyuromorphia > Dasyuridae > Sminthopsis > Sminthopsis crassicaudata. The sequence continues at coordinate 85,980,653 of NC_133618.1, read as the reverse complement.
CTTTTTGCAGTTAGTAGTCCAAGGGGAAATCTCAAACATTAGCAGATTTGCAAAACTGTAAGGAGGTTTGTAAAAATAAGCTGCTTCTGTAGTCTCTTTTGATAATCTTTTCCTGGAAGAGCAAAACAGCTCAGAGAACAAAACATTTCTGGGCTTTGCTTTCATCTGCTAATAGATTGTATTTTAGAAAACAGATATATAAACAATAACAGCTCTATAACTTTTGTCTACAGGTTATTTAACCTAAATTTCTTTTCTTTTTCTTATATTATGCTGGTCTATTTCTCTCATTGAAATAGTGAATGATTCAAGACTTTTTTATTCATTATATTTTGGTTGATGAGAAGTTTGAAAATATCTTAAAGAAATCTTTGAGTTATTGTTGTGAGAAAGGAAGTGATAATATGAAAACCATATTTAGTAGGTAAAACTTGCATATTATTTTTGATTTACCTTCTTTATAGTTGGTTGATCTAGTTCAGTCTCATTGCATTTTAAAAATAACTGAAACCATCTGACTGGATTATATTAGATCCAGGGGATCAAAGATGCTTTAATTTGTACTGTTCATTAAGGATTCCTTTGATTCATTGCATTGTACAAAGTTCTTGGCTGAGTGTCAGTGGTTCAGAAGAGATTTTAAAAAGACAAAGCTATAATAAAGTAAGTTTAAGGCATACTTTAAAAATCTTTTGCATGTGCAATTAATGTTATTTTAAAAAATAGTAGCTTCATTTCTCCTCTTTTTGTTTTTAATTGAATATTGTCTTTATTTATGGAATGCTTGCTTTCTAGTTTGAAATTCTATAAGTGCTGTAAAGGAAATTAAGGAGGTTTGTCTCTTTTACTCCATTATTGCAATTAGGAATTTAGCATCATCAGTGCCAAAGGACAAAGTGGTTCATTTGCCCTAGAGGGACAGGACAGTGATAAGATGATTTTTCGTCAAGGATCATTGGGTCGTAATTAAGTTACATTCATGGCTATTGCTTTTTGAAGGATGATTGGTAAATGACAGGCTTCATGTGCTTAGTACGGACAGTGTTCACTAGGGTTTTTTTTCCCTCTGTCAGAAAATCCTGTTGAGCCTGATAATGTAAATGTGGCATTTTATTCTGAACAAAAGAGCAGGGAAATGAGCTATCTTGTCTAATCATTCAGTTGTTTAACACCGACTTCCAGTTTAGACTCAATTGGCTGGAAAGCACTTGACATGTGAAGTTAGTGCTGTTCGGAACGCATGTTTGAGTAAATTTTAAAGTAAGTGACAGCTAAATTGTACCTAGGGAAATTACAAAGCCTTCAACACAGTTAATTTTTTGGGGAGGATTAGTTGTAATTGCAACACCAGTCTCCTTGAAGATTCCTCGTTATAGCTGATGAACAGGAGGGGGAAAAACAACATTCAGTTCTTTTAAGAGCTGGTTTTCTTAACAGAATAATTTTTTGTAAAGCTGATTGCCTCTTCTAGAATTAATTTTCCTCCACATTAACATCTGTTTATGATTTATATAGTGGGATTTGTTTTTAAGTGTTTTTTTTTTAACACCTACTCCCTCATCCCCCAAGAGTCTCATTTCCTTCTCTCTCTCTCTCTCTCTCTCTCTCTCTCTCTCTCTCTCTCTCTCTCTCTCTCTCTCTGTCTCTCTCTCTCTCTCTCTCTCTCTCTCTCTCTCTCTCTCTCTCTCTCTTCTCTCTCTCTCTCTCTCTCTCTCTCTCTCTCTCTCTCTCTCTCTCTCTCTCTCTCTCTCTCTCTCTCTCGTGGTTTCAGATTTGAGAGCTTTTCAATCAGTAAACCCCTTAGGTAAATTGCCACTTCACTGAAGCTTTATGCATAACGTTGAAGCACTTCATTCCAATTAAAATCAATATTTAGAGTCTTATTTTTATCAAGCATATTCTCTGGGTTGGAAAGTTACTTATTTCAAGTAAAGCATTTAGGTCAAAGTTCTGTGAAAATAGAAAGAAAATTACATAACTTTACCAGTTTATGATAATTTGCCATTGGTCCTTATAAATGCAGTTGCTCAAGATCTCTTGTTAAGGTTCTATTTGACTTAATTGGGCCTAATTTTTAGAGAAATATGAATAGATCAACTTTAAGAAGTTTTGGGCTTTCATAGGTCAAGCTTAGCCTTTATAAGCATTTGGATTATTATGGCATACATCAATTTTATTTGTAAACAGCTATTTCAAGTAAATAGGTAATATATAAAATATAATGGAAACATGTAGTATGTTTAGAAGAATTGGCAGATTTCCTTTCATTTAATATAGAAACTATGCCATTTGATAGGTATTCATTTTATAAATTATATGCATTTATAAAATGAGATATTCTATAAGATCTAGGATAAAATATAATTCAAAAAAGGCAAATCTTTTCAGTTTTTGCTAGCATATGTTACCAAAGTTGTAAGTCTACTTAGTCAAATGATCTCTGAATTTAAGTCTCGGGTATGCTTGTTTGATGATGAAATCTAATATCCACATTTCTTCCATTTCTTCTCTCTCTCTCTCTCTCTCTCTTCCCTCCCACCCCCCACTACTTAGCTCCTAAATTCTATTGGTATTCCTTTGCAGGTTAAATTGACATATAACAATCACATATTAATTTTTGACATCGATAGTTTGGAGTTTAAACAAAATTAAACTTGATTACAGTGTTATTCTTTCATAATCTAAATAGAAAATGAAATTTAACTTATTTTTAAAGTCACATTCTAGCCTGATGTAATGTGTATATTTATAACATAAAACATCACATGAGGTGCCTTTTTTTTTTTTTAATTTTGAAGAAGTAGGGTCTTCATAGGCAAAACAATGGCCTCCGAAGAATCCTAGTTCTGAAACTTGTCCCTGAGCAAGTCCTCTTACCTTTGCTCTTCTCCTCATTCATTCTTTCTTTTCCTTTCCTTTTCCTTCCTATTAAAGAGTTGATCTAGGTGTTCTTTAAAGTTTTTCCAGTTCTACATCTGTATACTTCCTTAGGATCTTTATGTGACCAGACTATAGTTACCTGGTCTCTTCAAATAATCTTTTACTTGCATGTTTTAAAAGAAAATTATAAAATTTCTCTCTAGGAATAATGCTAAATATAAACATAAAAACAATTTTTCCCCAAAGAAACATTTCTGAAAGTTTAGAGCCAGGAATTCCCCAGCCTTTTTTGTGTTATGCAACCCCCTTCACCACAAATTAAGAACTTATGGTCTAGAGTAAATTATAGAAAACTTATCCAAGGGAAATTTGGTGACTTTGATATATTTGTGTCATATAACTAATAATAGGAGGATTGATAGATAGGATTTTATACTCTGAATCTATTATTGTTCCCTGAAGTTAGACCTGCAGTGAATTGGTTTCAATTTGTGTAAGTACACACATATTCCTTTTTTTACCTTTACTGTTGCTGCTCATTTATTACTGTGTAATAATCACATTTTATAGCTTGTTCCATTCACTTATTGTTTCAATAACTTTCAGAAATCATGCCAACAGATTTGTTACTGTTATTTTAATGGTATGGGAATCTTCTAGATTGTATTAGTTACTAATATTCTCAAATTTATTTCATGATTTTGCTAATCGGGGGGAAATGGATGCCTGTTAATTAAATAGGTATGTAGAAAGATTCTAACCAAACTTGGATTTAAAGCAAGATTATCGAGTGATCATAAAAATCTTTATATCATCTGTGGTAGCTACTGTTGCATTTCTCCAGTATGACAGTAATCTAGCCTGCAGCATCTACTTGCAGTTTTGAAATTAACCTGTAATTTAGTCTTCACCCCAAATGACAAAAATCCACATGCCTCTGTGGGGTGCCAGAAGATGCGCTGTCAACAGGGCTCAGTGAGGAGCTGAGAAGGGGGAGCGAGCTCTGCCATCGGCTCATTTTCACGGGGTGTCAGTGTTATTGCAACAAAATTAGGGTTTCTTCTGAGTGTTTTTTACTCTGAAGTACAGCTGAAGATCTTCATCTTGATAAAAATAAGTCATTCAATCTGGAACAACAGATCATTTGTATTAATGGACAGAATATTATTGGTTTAACAAAATGGGAGGCTGTTCTGTCCAAACTATTGAACATATGTGAGATCATTTACTTTTTGAGTTGTAACCTTTTTATACAGAAAAGTTTTTCCCACAAATGGCCTGCCTTACTTTTGAACAGGCCAGTTAGGTGGCAAAAGGTTACTGGGCCTGTCAGAAAGATCTGAATTTGGCCTTTGGTATTCACCAGCTGATCTGTCCTTGGTCAAATACTTACCCCTCTGTAAGTAACCCTTAATCAACTAGAGGAGGAAATGGCAAAGTACAGGTTTGCAAAGAATTAGAGACATCTGAACAACATTATCACAGAATGTCAGAATTGGAGAAGACCTATCCCAGCCATGCCAACCAAATATTCTTGTTCTGGCTTTGGCTGCCCATTTTATTCAAAGGCAGTCCAACTTGCTTTTCTAATACTTAATTGACATCCCCAAAAGTTTTTTGTTTAATCTACAATTTTCTCTTTGGAACTTCCACCCAAGTTTTTCTGGTCATGCCTTTAGTGGGACCCACCAGTCAGCAAATTTTTATTAAACACTTATAATTGCTAAGTTCTGGACATTTAACGACTTATGGCAGGAAAAAAAAATTTTGCTATTCAGATACTTAAAAAGAGCTATCATACTCACTGGAAACATCTTCAACTTACATTTTTTCCTATTTTCTAGATTCTATCTACCATAGGTATAGAATGAGGAAGTAGGTATGCAGGGCAAGGAGAAAGGTAAATTTTAGAGACAAAACGATTTAATGGGAAGAGGAATGGACTTGATATCAGGGAATACCTGAATGTTGAGTCTTGCCACTTATTAGCAGTAGACTGGTGAACAATTCACTATTCTACAGTTTCTAGACAAGGAAATGGATTTTCAAGGAGATTAATATTTGTCCTTCCTAAGAAAATCAGTTGAGATTACATATGATAGATAGGGTTGTAAGATTGTTTTTTGTTTTTTTTTCCCCAGCTACTAATAAATTGGTTGACCTTTAAGAATATCAGTTTTCTTTCCTAATAAACAAGGCCCTATTACTAGGTGAATATGGCCAGTTTTTAAGGTCATTTGTCATTATACAGTCTTCTTCCAAGTCAGAAAGAACCTGGGAAGCTAAATGACTGTCCTGTTGTTTTTTTTGGTAGAGTACCCTATATTAATTACTCTTAATCCAATGAAATTACAGATTTAGCATTCTCTCCCCCCAAAATCTGCTAGTTCTAATGATGGTATTTTTTAAATAAATATTTATTAGGTATATATAATAAACTTGGGATTTATATAGTGATTTATTTACTTAGAAGTGTCAGTGTGATGAATAAAAGTTATACTTTTGATGATGCTTTGGCTATTGAACTTTTGTTAGATTTTTTTCCCAAATATTTGCTTTTGGGGATAAATAATGACACATTGTAATGGGGAAAGATTTTATTTTGGACAATGCCGTAGCATTTTAATATAGATTGTTCTGCATCTGATCTATCTGTTTGTTCAGTAATTGCCAATTTTTTATATGTAAAGGCAGATTATTAAACAAAACTGAAAGTGACACAAAAAGATGATTTTGCATGTGTGTCTGTGTCCTTTCTAGGTATTATCAATTAGACCTTTTATTTTTTTTTTTCTTACTCTATTTTGAATAGCTAAGGTTTAGACCATTTGTAGTTAGGCTTTTTCTAAATTTATGATATAAGATATACTATCATTATTCAGTTTGTTTCTCTCCTAATTTTCATTTGGTCCTTTTTCTTTTTAAGAGATGATATACCAGCAGCTCTTGAAGCCACTCTTGACTGCTTTAAGAAATATGGCATAATGCCCAAGATCCATGAGGTCTTATGTAAACTGATAGAAAAAGGAGAAACTGATCTAATTCAAAAAGGTTAGTTTTCTTTACTTATATTACTTATTAAAAATTTATTTCAGTTTAGTACAGTTGATAAAGATGATCTTAGCACCAAGAAAAATTTGTATTCAAGTCCTGCCTCTGTCATATTGGCTCTTCGACCCTAGGTTAATCATTTAATCTCACAATGTATTAAATGATCTAAATTGGTCCCTCATTTGGGAATTCCTGGTATCAAATATATCACAGATCTGTTCCCTGTCCATAAACCCTCTTCTTTCAGTAGGGAAAGATATGAGCAAGAAAATTAAGCTTTGAAAAATATTTTAGAAATAAATGTTGATCTTTTTTTAAATAACACCTTCATTTTCTAAATTGACACAGTGAAGCATGCCTTTTTATTTTTTATTGTATGTGTATCTCCAGGAACTTACATAGGATAGAGCCAGGCACATTATGTAGGTGCTAAATAAGTGTTCATTAATTGATTGGGACACAGAATCTTAAAAAAGGTAAAAAAGCACTTCCAAGCTGTCAGGAGCCTCATCTGAGTCTGACTGAATATTTGTGGGGATGGGTAGGTTAGGTAGATGAATGCTTAGTGTTTGGTGCTAGTGGTTCATATCCATAGTTCCTTACCTCTCTAAAGAAAAGAGGAAAAGAAAAGAAAAGAGAATTTTCTTGTTCTCTTTTTGCACATTAAACTCAGAAGTTATGAAGACATAGTATTCAGTTTCCTTGTGTGGTCCTCTTTTGAGAATGAAGTACAGACAACAAAGGACTTCCTAAATGACTACTCTTGTGTTTTATGCTGGAATTTTTTGAGGAAAAATCACACAGAGCTATTTTCGGATATGAAAAACAATTTATTAGGAAAATATTAAGAAAGGATACTATGGTAAAATACTCTTTTTACAGTTTATATGATCTCCTTCGTATCATTTCTTCATAAGGAACATTATTTTTCTCTCAGATCTTGCTCAAGCCATTTCTTTGCTCCAAGGAACTTAAATCATCAGTTTGCTGACTCCAGAGCATGTGATGCTTAATTTGTCTATCGCACATGGGAAAAAAAAAAAAAACTGCTTGAGAAATTACTTAAAAGGGGGGAGGGGTATTGTCATACATTTAAAGTTACTCTAAACAGTTTATATGATAATTTCCCCATCACATTGTATATTTCTGTTTTAGGAAAGACTTCTATTGTATGAAATTGTGTATGTGCATGTTATAGTAGACTAATTTATTTTATTTTCTCCTTTCCTCTCCAGCTATGGACTTTGTGAGCCAAGAGCAAGGGGAAATGACAATGCTCTATGATCTCTTTTTTGCCTTCATGCAGACAGGAAATTACAAAGAGGCCAAGAAGATCATTGAGGTGGGGTTTTAACTATAGTAGTCTAATCATGCAGCTATTTAGACTCTTAATTAGAATACATTTAAAAATTTTAACCTTTAATTAGACTTGTTCTGATTCATGTTAATAGAATTCAATCCCAGTAATGAAGGAAAAAAAAGAACTCGGCCAGTTTCTTTATTGTGTATAATTACAGTTCAGAAGAGACAGTCTGGTTGTATATTAAATTTGTTTCCTTACTTTAATTTCACTGTTATATATCAAAATGATATTTGCATATTAAATCTTGGATTGTGGAACAATTAAATTAAACTGGCATTCCTGGGTGTAAAGTTGCTAATCCTCTTTGCCAAGGAATTCTTTGTTCTTAAAAGCACTGGAATTTAATTTGCTGCAGACCAGGCTCAGATTTATTTGTAATGCTTGTCTACAAGTTAATCAGCCAAACAAGTGCTTTTTGCAACTGTTTGGCATTTAATTTAGCATTTCTTTTTTTTTTTCTCCTTTGGTAATTTAAGCAGCTTATAGGAAATGGTAGGTGACAAACTTAGTCTGTTTGGGATTAGTGTATTTTATCTAGGCTGAATTGATTGAAATTTTGTTAAGTGCAATTGATAAGTCAAAAGGACTGTGGTAGGATGTTGCCAAATTATTATTGTTTTTTGTTCTCTTATAAAAAGAAACTACCTATATCTCTCTTGGGTTAGTTTTTTTTTTCATTTTTAACTGCCTACAGTAAAATACTAATTGGTGAATCAATCAACAAGTATTTATTAAGTCCCTGTTATGGGAGTGACAGGTACTGTGATAGATACTGGGCATACAGTTACAATGTATGAAACGGTGCCTACTATCAATGAGTTTTATACTGTAACGTAGGGGGAGGGGGAGGAAGAGACAGAGAGAAAGGGAGATAGACTGTCTGTAAAGTATATTAAGAAAGGGTAAAATAGTTGCTGTTTTACTTAATACAACTCATATAAACACACACCTTACATGTAAAGCAAATATATAGGAAGATTAAGTATTTTGAGAGAAAGAGTCCTAGCAGTTGGATAGGAAAGGTTTCCTGTAGATCATTTCTGAGTTCTGTCTTAAAGGGATAGGACATTGTGAGGTATATTTAATGAGAAATTTCATTCTAGGAAAAATAGCATGGATCAACAAGCATTGATTAATTATATATTTTTTCTATGGAGTTACAAGATTGCTGGGTCATGGAAATGTAGACTGCTAATGAAATAACCACTCACACGATCTCAATAGACAAGACATATTATTCTCAAAGGTTGTTGCAGCAAGCAACACATGCCCTAATTCTAGAATTAGGGAAGGGGTGCTCATGACAAGACTGATTAGTCTGTCTGATATTTTGGCAATTAAGTTGAGACACTTCACCAAAATGGGACAAATAGAGAGAAAGAAGAGCTGTTGTGTCCGTTTGGGTGGGGTTGTGGGGGAGGGAAAGATATTAAATGCTGAGGTTACCTACCTGGAGATTAGAAATACAAGCTGAGGTGAGAAATAATCAGGAGACTCTTCCAGAGAACACCTCCACGCTTTGCCACATTCCTTAGTCTAAAAGCTTTCGTGGCCTTACAAAGTTGTGTAACTGAGTAATTGATAGCATTTATCTTTCAAGTAGTACTTTTACCCTACAGAGCTCTCCATTTTCCTTCTCCATCCATTCTACTTCTCCCATCTCTCTGAGCCTGGAGAGAAAGAATACATTTGTTCCATAGAAATGCCTGAGTTCCAAGTTGCGTCTTCTCAACTCCTCTCTTACCAACACGTACAAGTATGGATCCTTTTTCTGTGTCCTACTTTGATGTTTTCATCTCTTGTTCCTTCTCAAATTTCTTTCTTACAAACCTCTCTGGAAATCCTGCCTTAATTACTTACTATCAGTTGCTTGGTTCTATTTGTGTCCATTTCATAATAGTTTTTCTTACCCAAGTGATACCCCTTCCTTGTGAAAAGAACTGTTTTTTGGTCATTTTCTATTATTTTAAATAGTGTTATTTTAAATAATTTTGAAATACCTAAAGTTTCTGGGATTCAACTTATCAAGATATACTCATCATTTGTATTGATAAATGATAACATTTGCCTAAAAGACTTAGAGGTAAAGTGACTGGAGGAATATTCAGTGCTCATAACTTAGAATAAAAAAAATTGATGCATTATCTAAATTAATTTCCACATTTAGTGCTATGCCAATCAGACTACCAAGGAGATATTTTATAATGCAAAATAGCACCAATTCTTTAGGAAGACTAAGATATAGTCTATGGGGGAAAAAAGAAGTGAAAGGAACATTTCTAATTCTGATATAAATTCCAATTTTTTTATGAAGCAATAATCATCAAATTTATTTAATACTTAAAAAAAAAAATCAAAAAGCAGACCAGTGAAACAAAACAGACCATATTCAGGTATGACCTTTTTTATTTAACCTTTTGCCTCAATTTCCTCAACCATGACATGGGGATAATAATAGCTAGTATCTCCCAGGATTGTTGTGGGAACCAGGTGACTCATTCATAAAGTATTTACTGCATTTACTGTAATTAATCAGTCAACATTTTTAAAGTACTTGCTCTGTGCCAGGCACTGTGCTAAACATTAGAAATACAAAAAGAGGCAAAAGTTAGTCCCTGTCTTCAAAGAGTTCAGAATCCAAGAGGAAGAAGTCACAAAATAACAAGTAAATACTATATAAAGCTAGATATCAGTTATTTTAATACTAAATAGACATCCTAAATAGTTACAGTTGTATCAAAAAAAGGATGACTAAGAAACTTATTCTCTTGATGGATTTACAGGAGAATTCTGTCATACTTGTAAAGAACATTCTCTTTCCCCTACTCCCCTTTTTTTTTTCCTGTGACAGTTGAGGTTAATAATTTGCCCAGGGTCACACAGCCATAAAGTGTTAAGAATCTGAGGCCAGATTTGAACTCAGGTCCTCTTAATATCAGGCCTAGTGCTCTATCCACTTCATCACCTAGCTGTCATTCTTCTGTCCCTACGTCAGGGAATGATAAGGTTTATCAATCAATACCATTAACGAATAATGAATCAAAGGAAATTTTTAAATAGATCACAATAATTTGTCTAAGAAATCATTCACTGTAACCAAATTGGACTTATATCTTTGATGTAAGGGTGGTTTAATATTAGGAAAACAATATAAAAGTAATCGTTACAAAAAACCATCAAAAACCTTCTTCATCTCAATAATCTTAAATGTAAACTCTTCAATGGCAGTGATCATCTTTGCATTTTCAATGCTTAGCAGTATCTTTCACAGAGAAGATACTTCATAAATGATCATTTTTAATTGATCAAGATCTTGAGTATTGGTTTTCCCCTTTGACTATTTTACTTTAATTTGCCATTCTTCACATTCCTAAATGTCAGTGTACTGTGCCTGAACCAAGTTGCTCTCTTAATGTATTTCTTTGTTCTCCCATAGTTAGACTCATTATTTATACCAATCTTTTAGTTAATTGCTAGCTTAGGGCCTGTCTTGTATTGATTGTTTAATCCCAGTCCAGTCCTCATGATCCAGGATGTCAAGAGGCATTTATTATTATTTTTTCCTATATGCTAGGCCCTGGTCCAAGTGTGGGGGATACAATAAAAAACACATTTGAATTTTGGAGATGCCTGGGTACATAAAGGGTATATACAAAGGTAATAAAGGTAATCTGGGAGAATAGACGGTTTTATCTGATCCTTGAAGTAATTCAATGAGCTCCAGTGCTTCCCATTATGAACTACATAGTTAGGTTTACTCATTAGAAAAATCCCATTAGCAGCTGTTTGGAAGTTGGATTGAAGTGAGAAGAAACCAGGGAGACTAGTTAGAAGATAATTACAATGATTCAGGCAAAAGACCATGAGAATTCTGTTGCAGTTTAATGAGTGAAAAGGAAAGCCTATGGGTAAAGAGTTGTGAAGGCAGACAGGCAACAATTAGGTACTTTGTGTCAGGTATTGTATCAAATTCTGAGAATACAAGTACAAGCAAAAAGGACAGTCCCTGCTCTCAAGGACTTGCATTCTAACTGGAGAAGACAGAACACAAACACTTTTTTTTTTTTTTAATAGCTTTTTATTGACAGAACATATGCGTGGGTAATTTTTCAACATTGTCCCTTGCAAACACTTCTGTTACAATTTTTCCCTTCCTTCCCTCCACCCCCTTCCCTAGATGGGAGGTAGTCTCATACATGTTAAAGTACATCTTAAATACAATACGCATCAGTACAGTTCTCTTTTCTTACAAGAAAAATTGGATTCAGAAAAGTGAAAATAATCTGGGAAGAAAAATAAGAAATGCAATCAGTCCACACTTGTTTCTCAGTGTTTTTTCATTGGGTGTAGCTGGTTCTGTTCATCACTGATCAATTGGAACTGAATTGGATCCTCTCATTGCTGAAGATAGCCACTTCCATCAGAATTGATCCTCATACAGTATTGTTGTTGAAGTGTATAATGATCTCCTGCTTCTGCTCATTTCACTCAGCATCAGTCCATGTAAATCTCTCCAAGCCTTTCTGAAATCATCCTGCTGGTCATTTCTTACAGAACAATAATATTCCATAACATTCATATACCATAATTTCCGTTCTCCAGTTGATGGGCATCCCTTCAATTTCAAGTTTCTAGCTACTACAAAAAGAGCTGCCACAAACATTTTGGCACATACAGGTCCCTTTCCCTTCTTTAAAATCTGTTTGGGATATAAGCCCTATAGTAACACTGCTGGATCAAAGGGTATGCATAGTTCGATAACTTTTTGAGCATAGTTTCAAATTGGTCTCCAGAATGGTTGGAACCGTTCACAGTTTCACTAACAATGCATCAGTGTCCCAGTTTTCTGGCATCTCCTCCAACATTTGTCATTATCTTTTCCTATCATCTTAGCCAATCAGAGAGGTGTGTAGTGGTATCTTAGAGTTGTCTTCATTTGTATTCTCTGATCAACAGTGATTTGGAGCACTTTTTCATATGAGTAGACATAGTTTCAATTTCATCATTTGAAAATTGTTCATATTCTTTGGCCCCTTATCAATTGGAGAATGGCTTGATTTCTTATAAATTTGAGTCAGTTCTCTCTCTATATATATTTTGTAATTGAGGCCTTTAACTGTAAAAATAGAATAAAAAACTTAAAAGTGGAGGAGATTTCCCCCCCCCCCCAAAAAAAAAAAGTTGGAGTGGGAGGTGTCCAAAATGGTGATTCAGGGAGGAAATCATCAATGAAAACTAAGAGTCCATAGGTATGGAGGAAAGTTTCAAGTGAGAATTTAGACAGAAATAGTGGTAGAAATTTCAATATTTTTTAGTCCCATAAGAAGTCCTATGATAAAGGACCTACTCTCCCATTTTAATAAGTTTCTAAATGATTTCCTGTCTGTCAGTCTCTTTTCATCCCCATTTATCCTTTTATGCTGCTGTACAAATACTCCTGTTGTATAACTCTGATTATGTTGTTTCAGGGGTCCTCATTCTATTCAGAATAAAGTTTAGCCTTTGGCTTTTTCTCATTGCTAAGGCCTTCCACTTGTCTGACTGCAATCTACCTTTTAGCTTTATCTTATAGTATTTCTCATTTTATATATCCTTTGTTGTCATCATGGATCATTCACCAGTTTTTGTCCCTTCCTTTCGCATTTTATATTCTCTTTTATATTTTTTATATTCTACTTGGGATGGAAGCAGAGTTGTACACCTTGTACAAGAGTTTGTATCTGCAACCCTTTGGTGCCTTCCTTTCTGTAGTAAAATGGTTTGACTTAGAAGAATTCCATTGATTAACACATGGACATGAAATTAGGTCCCTGTAAACTTATCCTGTTTGTATGTAAAAGTTCTTTGGAAGAGAAAAGGGATTGGAATTAAATTCAGGTTTAGATTTAGAATCAGGTTCAGATTTAAATTGGTAGAGGAGGACAGTTTTTCCTGAGTGTTCAGAAAGTTGTGAAGCCTGCTGGGCTAAATATATTTTTCTATTATCTTGAATATGTGAGGTGGAGACTTATAAACTTAGGGGACTTTGAATTCTTAATGAAAATCATCTCTTCTGAAGACTCCACTCCCACCCCCCCACCATTGCCTTCTTACTAGTAAATGCTAAGTAGGGATACAAACCTTTTATGAATGAGAATGAATTAGGGTATACTATTGGTCTTTCTGAGAGAAATTAGCATTCTCTATAATCAGTTTATGTCTGTTTTTGGAGCTTGTATCCTCCCCTTCACAAGTGCTAAAAGAATGGCACTCTTTTACATATGCTGTAACTAATGTAGAGTATTGGGTATATATTTCCTAGTATTTATTTTGCTTTTTGTGAAGCATTAATTGAGGTGATGAGCATCATTTCAGGATATTAAGATTATAGTTTTATTTCATGGTAAAGCCTGGTATTTTAAAGTGAATTGTTGTTTTTTTTTGTTTGTTTGTTTTTGGGGGGTTTTAATTTAAGGCCTTAATTATTAAAAATTGGATACGTTTAGATTTTTTACTTATAGATTGAATACATTTTACAACCAATTTTAGTCCCTTATGGTTTTTCCCTTGCCAATACACACATACAACCCCCATAAAAATGTGGAATGTTTTAAAACAAACTGGCCCAGCTAAAACCAAATATGACATTCTTTTTCTTATAATAATTATTTTTACTTACTATTATTAGATCAGTAGCAAGTTTAGTATTTCAATTAGGAGGTGATAACTCATGTTGAAAATTTCACTCAAAACTTGCTTTAATGTTTCTTTTATTGTAGTCTATTTGCATTTTACATCTCTACTTACAGTATTTTAAAATTCACTAAGATTCCAGGAGATACTGGATTGTCCCGGAAAAATAGGAGATTTTGTTCATCTGATAAGATATTCTTTTGACAACTAAGACTTTTAGTGAAAACATTTTTTTAGCTTCAAAACAAAATTCACGTAATCTGACATCAAGTCAGTCTTAAACTGGAAAAGTTTTGTTACATGTACTTGTTCAACATTAAAACTGTTTACCTCTTGAGCATTTGCACCAGCAGTGATAGGGATAGTTGCTGTGGCACTTTTGTAATGTTCTAAGATAAATTATATACAGATTCAACTATCCCATTGTACTTTACAAGATTATTTGTAATAATGTGGTATCCATTGTCAAAATAGAAGGATAAATAAGAGGTGGTCTCTTATGGATTCTAAGAATGTTTCAGAATTTACAAATCAGTTATTTGAGAGAATTTAAAAAATTTTTCTTTCCTAAATATATATATATGTTTAGCTAAATCTTAATATTTTTAATAATATTCATTCATTATCCTCATTTTTCAAAATGATACCTCTTCTTCCCAGATAGCAGAACTTTACTCCTGATTATTTGCACTTAGAGAATGTTTTTCATTGTCATAAATTATGTCATAATTAATAATTTGTACTGTAAAATATAATAAACTCAATTTTAGGTTTTCAGGTTTTTTTTTCTGCTCTTTAAAACTTTTAAGGCCTAGTACTGAGATATATGGGGGGGGATTTTTTTTTTTTTTTTTTAATGTGGATAGTAGGTAGGGTTTCTTTGGTTTGGTGGTTTTTTGGTGGTTGAAGATAGTAAGAGAAATGTAGTAAAGAATGTTAAATGTTTATCTTTGAAAAACAAGACTTCATGGAATTGCTCAATTTTTCTTTCCCCCCCAGACTCCTGGAATTAGGGCTCGTACTGGAAAACTTCAGTGGTTTTGTGAAAAATGCATTTCGGACAATCAGGTTTGTGTTTATTGATGATTTATTTCTGATCTCTCATTCCCTAAAAATGCACATATGTGACTGTGAGCTGGAAGTCTCTGATGGAGTGAAGAAGAGTCCAGCTTTGAAGTCAAGAAAGGCAATACAAATCCCGACTTGAACACTTACTTCAGTTAATTACATGACTGTTGGCAAACTCTGGAACAACTCTGAACCTAAGTTTCTTCCTTTATGAAATGGGGACAATATCTATGGGATAGAACAGTTCTTCCTATCTGGTAGAATCTTTACAATTGTCTTATGATACAGAGTACTTTCTTATCAAGGAAAACAGTAGACCTAGGTATAGGCATAGTGGTTAAGGACATTTATGCCGGGAAGCAAAGTTTTTTTTGGGGTTTCAGTGTAATTAGTTGAATTATCCATACATTCTTGAATATAACCCATCTGCTGGTCCAACTCAGAAGTTGGTATGGATTCATTTTCCTATAGAATTTGCTATTTCCTATGCCATATCAACCTAATGTAGGGTCCTGGGTAAAGCCTGTAAGGAAGAATTATTTTTTTTTAAAGTAACTGAGAATTGATTGCATGTTTTTGAAGATTTGTCAGGTATTCCTTTTTCAGATTTTTTTGGACATTTTATATAGCCATCTGGTCAAATAATCTGTTATTTTATAATTTTAAGGTTGAAACCCTGGAGAAATTGGTTGAAATGACACAGAAACTATTTGAATGTGATAGAGACCAAATGTACTACAATCTTCTAACACTCTGCAGTAAGTAATTCAATGATCTTAAGTATGTTTTGGAAAATCCTTATTTTTATAGTGATTTATGTATTTAAAGCCTTAGATTAGTTTCATTGGAGTAGAGTCTTCTGACATGTAATATTTAAAAGTCATTGCCTAGGGGCAGCTAGGTGGTGCAGTGGATAGAGCACCACCCCTGAAGTCAGAGTTCAAATCTGATCTCAGACTCTAAGCACTTCCTACCTGTGTGATCCTGGGCAAGTCACTAAACCCCAGTTGCCTCAGGCAAAAAAAAAAAAAGGTCATTGTCTTTTATTAAAATTAATTATAATTAAATTTCAAAATTAAATATAACATAGACTACATAATAGAATAATCTGTTACTGGGAATAGTGAATTGCATGAATTCTGGAGCTGCTATCTACAGTTGGGCTAAAGTTAATTGAGTCTTTTTACTTGATTATATTCTATTATTACTGTCTAAAATTATTCTTTGAGAGATTATGGAAGTAGGATTAGATGTGATCTACTGAGACCAATATATCAAAGTTTCAGAGGTGCAGATTACAAATTAATATTATGATAATTAAGGCATGACTTCATCCAAGCAGGTTACATTATGACTATAGTCATGTATGTTAGTTCATATTTTCTTTTTATTAATACAGACTTAAAGATCATATCAAATTTTTTTTGGGGGGGTGCCATGACCACTATTAACCATTCTCATCATGTAATCAGTTAAGATATTCTTATGATTTTCTCCTGAATTTCTTGATGCTTATAGACATATTGTCCATTTGTTTAAGCCTGTTATTGCTTTTTGCATAAATCCTTATTGGATTTCAGCTTACTATCTTTGTTCTAATCTGTCAAGATCTCTTTGTGTTCTGATTCTGGCTTCCAAGGCCTTAGCTATATGTATCGTATTCATAGATTTATTTTTTTTATTGTGTTCCAAATTACTGGGATGTGTGTGTGTGTATGTGTGTGTGTGTATATGTGTATGTATGTATGTATGTATGTATATATGGTTGGCAGAGCCTTCAGCCCTGTTTGCGAGGCTTTTTTTTCTGTCGGTACATTAATCACTCATCTTGCATTTCAAGATCTCAAAATCTTTGAGAGTAATATGTCTTGTCTACTCAGGTGATATGAATGGTTGTTAGATTAACAGTATCTATATTTCCAATCTTATAACTCCATAGGAAAAAATATATAATTAACCAATGCTTGTTGATCCATACTGTCTCAGTAACCATCAGTACTATACAATCCTATACAATATTTAACATAATATATAATATAAACTCCAAAACTATCTCTTAACATGCCAATAATTGACATTAAATTATTTGGCCTTTAATTTCACTGACCTTATTCCTTCCTCCTCTTGAAAAATCAACTTTTGCATCAAGGATAGGAATAATCTCTCTAATTCTTTAAAGATTATTGATAGCTGTTACAGCAACTTCAAATTTATTTAATACTTTTGAATATGGGTTTTTTTTTTTTTTTCCCTTTGTACTACTGGACTATTGGGTATTCATTATATATAACACACCAATCCCATCTCCATGCTGGCATTTCACTCCTAACTTCTGCTTCATTGAATATATATTTTGTCAAAACTCAGTTTAGATGGTACTTTCTATTGGAGACTTTTTCCTGTTTCACTATGGTTGCATCAGACCTATGTGTTTTAGTGTGTGCTTGTCATTATGATTAGCTTTGGAGAAAGAAAGAAAAGCAAAAATTTGTACTACCCTCAGGGAACTCACATTCTAATGGGAGAAATTGCATGCAAATAACTAGGTATATAAAGGATATATTTAGAGTAAGATTGCCTTGCATCTACTTTGTATCTTATATTACCCACTTATATTCTTCTTGTCATACTCATAAGAAAGTTTCTTTAGGGCGGGGGTTCTTTTGTTTATTCTTTGTACCCTCTCCAGGACAGAGCAGTGTTCCTGGCACATAATAAGCAGTTAATATATGCATGCTGATTTATTCTTTTTGTTCATTTTGAACAGAAAATAGCATTCTATTGTCATATCTCTAGCAGTTATGTCTCTGTGTGTATTAGTGGTTCCTAGGAATTCATATTTTATCTCCTCATATTAAGATCCCTGGTTCACTCAGCTTCTGCTGATATTCCAGGTATGAGTGATAATGTCTGCTGAGAAAACCAGTATAGATATTCACTTTTGTTATGAGAGAAATATTGTTAAGCAGAGGAATATTTCTTATTAATGGCAGCAGGTGTCAGTGAGCCTGGAGTCAGGAAGACCTCCGTTCAGAACCATCTTATAACTGGGCAAGTCATCTCTGTTTGCCTCAGTTTTTTTGTTTGCAAAATGGAGATAATAGTGCCTACTCCCTGGTGATGTTGTGAGCATCTAATACAATGATGATTATAAGCCCTTAGTACACATATCTGGCACATAGTAAAGTGCTATGTAAATGTTAGCTATTTTTAGACATTTATTTTTTGTCAGATTTACAGATTACATAAGTTTTAATTGGTAATTTATTTCTGCTTTCTTAGATAATTGTTTTATCATACTAAAGCAACTGGTCCTTAAGAAACAATGTCATTTCAACAGGAAGGAATCCTACTTCCCAATGCAAATAGTTCCCACCAGTGAGTTGCTCAGTTTGACAAGCCATGTCTGCTGAGACGAGAAATACAAGAGAGAATTTATTAAATTCTGTCATACAGATCATCAGTCAACAAGAAAAGACACAACCAATTCTAGCTACTTAAATAAGTGGAAAAGGTTTGCAGCTGTATGTCATTTTAAACACAATATACAACTTGCCTACTTTCCATTTTAGACCCTCGATGATATCCTTCATATAGTGATCTGTAACATACTAAAAATTATTTAGCAGTTTTACATGAGAAATGGTCACTTCTGGAAGAATTGCTATTACAGATTTTTAAAATAAATACATAAACAAGAAAAGGCTTTGTAAACAATTCTCAGTAAAATAAGTAACTTGAAACAATCTTTTTCATTTTATAATATCCAATAAGATTGCTGTAGATTTTGAAACATATAGACATTTCCCTTGTTTTACTAATCAAAATTTTCTCCCTCTCAAAAACCTTTAAACATAACTAATTATAAATCTCATCAGCAGTTGATTGTAAAGGGTTGATTTTTAAATTCCTTCCCAGTGTAACAATTGCATGATTCTATATACCAGTACCAAGAAAGATGTAATTATAGAGATGTATTTTGAGTTAGAAGGATATACATTTAGTCATCTTTTTAGGAATCCTAGATTGTTTAGGAGGAAATTTTTTTTTTAATTGCTTTCTTTAACTACATGTGAAATTCTTTTGTCTTAGGATAACAATTTAGCTTAATGGTAAGAACACTGGCTTTTGAATTAAGAGAAGTATATTGTTGCAGTTAGTACTTCAACCTGTATAACTTTGGGCAGGTAATTAAATTTCTCTAGATACTGTTCCTTTGTTAGGACTAAATGACCCAATGTAATGTCTATATTCTACAGGAAAATTGTAAAGGTTTTTGTAGTTTTGTAATCATAAGGGTGTTGTATATATAATTACATGATAATAGTTAAAGTAATATGTGCATTATAGCCTCCTTGCTTACCTGGTTTGTGGTTTCTCAGTCACTTGTTTTGAAATGCAAATTAGAAAACTTCTGATTAAATGGTACAGCTAAAAACAAATCTTGAAGATTTCTATCTAAATCTATCATTTTCAGCATTACTTTTTTTTTATCTATGAGAGTCTTGACTAAAAGGACTGCATCCTTATCAAAAATTATATCTATTTACGTAACTTGAACATTTGTGCTTTTGCACTTATTTTGACATCAAAACGTAATGATGTTTTGCAGAGGAAAATAATGACTGGCAGAGAGCAGATGCTGTTTGGACTAAAATACAAGAAGAAAATATTATTCCTCGTCAGAAGACATTGAAGTTGTTGGGTGAAATCCTCAGAAATAACAATCAGGATGTTCCATTTGATATACCCACGGTAACTTGAGAGCAGTTTTTATTTGTGGATTATTATTATAGATGTGTTCTTTTTTTTTTTTTTTTAAATTAACTCAGTAACTTTGTTTTTAAGTTGTGGTATGATGACTCACTTGAAGATGATCCTCCGCAAAGTGCATTGCCCTCACCCACAGAAAAAATATTAAAGAGTGAGCTAATGAGTGCTTGCCAGAAGAGGAATAGTGAAGGTAAAGAAATATTTTTATTCATCTACATAGTAGTGCTTTAAACCTTCTCATAAAATACCAACAATTAGTCCCCAAATCTTATTACTTTTGATGTTACAATTGGCACAATTTTACAGCTTCCTTAATCTTTCTGTGCACACTGTTGCACAAAAAGATAAAAATCTTGACATCTAATCTACCCTCAGATCTTTAGGGGCTCTGGGAAGGAACATTCAACAAGGCTTGCAATTATGGAGAGTGAGAGTGAATTATTATTACCTTTGAAATGACCAGAAGAGCAAACCTTAAGGTGAAACAAAAATGGCTTTCAGGACACTTTGTTTTGTAGGCACCAAATGATGATGGTTCACTTTTAGATATTCTGAATTTGAGCTGCTCTGAAATATGTAATTGCAAATATACTATGTTAGTTTGGCACTTTAGAATTCAATTTCAGAAAAGTCTACAGATTGGCCTTTAGGTTAATCAGGTCATAAGAACTATAGAATTCTCATAAAGAGAGAAGAGTAGACAGATAAAACATATGAAATCTTGCAGAATAAATATAATTTGTTTTCAAAGAAAGAAGAGAAAGCATTCTGCATTACAGTATTCAGTCAGAGAACTGAAAAACAGAGGTAACTGGATGCCAGGATGTGTATGAATCCACCAGGTCTTTAGTAAAAGTGATTGCTATCTAGCTGAGGCAGGTTAAATCCCCTGAGTAGTCACTTGAGGCAAAGCCAGAGGCCTTGTCTTATGGAAACCTCCATCAAAATAGAAAGGGTTAGAAAATATATGATGGGAGATATAAGCAAAGGATTAACTCTAGCTGTAGGAAGGAGGAATTGTAGATTGGAGGATCTATTTTTAGGAGAAACAGTTAGGAGACAATTACAGTGTTCTAGGTAAGCCATGAAGTTCAAATGTTATACTAGATTGATGGCTGTGTGAATGAAATGAATTAGCAAAAAGCCAACAAAAAAATTTAGTGAAAAAGATGTATTCATTGATTAGATATGGAAATGATAAATAGGTTGTGTATAGCTCATTTAAAGTCATCCCCCCACTTTTTTTTTATTTTTTTATTTTTGTATATCTTTTATATCAACTTCATTTAAGTTCCTTTCAGTGGAATCCTAGGATAAGAAATTATTGTCATCTTAGTGTCACTCTCTTACCTGTTCTGTCTCTCACTCTCCTCTATCCCCCAAACTCCTAACTCCTAATCAATTTCCAAATGACCTATAATTTATGGATATTCTTATTCTACAGCAGAATTCTGTTTTTTACACATTTGACCCCCACTTTTTCTCACTTGCCAATTTGGACACTAAATCTCAGTTTTGATGTAGTTGTCTTAGTGTTGATTTGAAGCAGTCGCATGATGGCTAATACTTTGAAGTTCTTTTGAGAATTATTCCTTCATATCTTTTGACCAATTAGCTTGATCATTATAATAATTATTTTAACTTTTGTGAAATGTGTGTTCTTAAAACTAAATTTAAAAAAATTGTCAGATTTATGTAAATAACTTTTGTTTGATATGGCTGGAATAGAGTATAGTATTCTGAGAAATTTATTTTACATCAAAAAATTTTAAGTCCTTGTTATTCCATCCTGATTTCATAATCATGTGCTATTTGAAACTCCTTTTAACAGGTAAAGTGGTACATCATAAAGGTTAATTAATTTTTTTTTAACTCATTCACCTAAACTTTTTTTTTTCCCCAGTAAGTAGCAGCCTTGCACACATAGCAAAAGGATCAAAAATTTTTGTACCAAATGTAGCTGTTTTGCAAAGTGAAGTGTGTGTGTGTGTGGGGGGGGCAATTAATGACTTTCACTTTTTGAAATCATTTATATCTTTTGAAAAAAACATTTAGCAAAGTTATAATTTTTTCATCACAAGGCAATTACTTTTGGCTCAGTTTTTGTCTCCTGTACAAGTTTTCTAAGATAGCAAATAAGTTTTCTTAAGTGATCCATTATAAATATAGATTTTCGTTGTCCAGAATTTTTATAGGAATTAGCAAATGCTTTAGATATTGAAATATTAAAATTCTTTCCAGTACCAAGGAATACCATACACTGATATAAATAATATAATATACGGTTTTGTAGCATTTTGTTTAAAACCTATTTTATAAACGTGGTCTTCATCTATGATGTATAAGGTATATTGGTTCTTAGTGCCATAAGAGAAGTTCAACAACAGCTTTTTCACTTTTTGGGGTTGAAGGGGTAAGTCCTCATAATCCACTTCTAGCCAACTGCAGAATGTGTAATTTTTTTTCAGAAGTACAATTTTTTGTATAATAATTTAATAATATATTTGTTCTTGATCATTAATGCATTTAATGACATGGGAAATATGAATACCCATTTTAACCTAACAAAGAGTCATAGATAGATAATTAACATTCATTTCCAGATGTTTAAGTAAATTGTTCAAACTCAGTTCATAAACTTACTAGTTATATGTAGCAGTGTTGTTACTCTTTCCAAGTTGTAATATTGCTCATTTGTTTTTAGAAATGTCATTATCCTCCTATACTATACTTTCCAGTAAGGATGACTCTGAAAGAACTTTTGAGGAGGTGTGCCCCATTTTCTTATTTTGGTTAAAGATGTAAACTTCATCTTGATATGACTAGTTTTGAATGTATTTAGTGGTATTACTCTTTCTGAACTTGCAAATGTACACTCTTAGGAATCCTCCAAATCAGCTTGAATTGCTCTAAAGGTTAGTTCTGAGTTTGTGTGTGCTTGCTGCTATATTTGATAACAAGAGTCTGTTTGTCTGTTGAAGGCCCTATGTGACAAGATCAGCTATGTGGATAGCTGATCTTTATTGTGATATGTTTGTATACAGTAGAGAGTGGATTATAGTCTCGATTGGATGTTTACAGCTAGGCATTTTTATTTGAGAAAAGTAAGTGACTGAAAAGTGTAGTTACTTCTCTTTGGGTAACATCTTTTCATTCACTGACAGTTATTGTGAACGAGTGAAATAAAACTGTTAATCAGTCAAACAAATGTTGCTTAGTTTACTTGTTAGATATCAGTATATTTGAAAATTGTATGTTTTTGTATAAGTCCTGTCGTAGCCAAATAATTTGATCTCCCAATTCTAGAATTGTAGGCTACATTCACATTAATACTGTTGTGCTGCAATTCCGACTATTGTAACCACCCACCTATAGATTAAAGATAGCTTTAAAATGGTTCCTTTCCTTCAGTCAGACTAAATCATATATCTGTGATTGGGGTTTAATAAATATTAGCGATGTTTTTGAAACATTGGCTCATCTTAGTGATGGACTATTTTTATACTGGTATGGATATATAATTTACTAAGTAATAAAAATCCAATGAGAATAATATCTTAAATTAAAATTTAAAATGTTCTTTTATTCCAGAAATTTAGGAGAATGAAAATGATTTTTAATTTTTTTTTCTTTAGGTGAAAACTGAAAACCTTTTTTTGTCAGTTTTTTGAAATTGCATTTGTTGATTTTGTTTGTTTGTTTTGTTTTGTAGATGCATATTCTCTATTTCTGGAGGCACAAAAGAAGAATGTTATATTTTCTGCATTTATTTATTCCACACTCATAAAGGTGTTGTTGGCTTCTGGTAATCTTAATGAAGCCTTGAATGTGAAAAACATGTAAGTATATTTGTGATTGTTCTTTGTTTTGTTATATTCTACTTTTTAAGTGTCATCATTTGATTCCCAAGAATATCTCTAGTTTCTACATTATCTTGCAGACTGAATAATGGATAACTGCACAATTATTCTTATGTACATGAAGAATTCCAGGTTAAAAAAAGGTTTTAGAACAGTTCTTATTTCTTTTTTCATATTTGCTTTCTTATATAACTTCCTGGTCGGAGTCTTGATTTTGTGGCCAAAGTTGACCAAAGACCATTTCTGACAGCTAACAGCACAGACACCATTCCATACTCATAGCCATCCAGCAGTTTATTGAAAATAAGAAAAAAACAAATTTCATCATGTATTCTGGGTGTAGTGATCATTGCAAATAACGAATTTGTCTACCTTTTCATGTTATGTTTGTTTATGTTATTGAGTTATTCAACATATTGTTGCTTAAGGACCACTTTTCCCTGCTGGATAGGTTCCTACAAGTCTTCACATGTTACTCAAAAATCATTATATTTATTGCTTCTTGTGATAGAATTGCATTTTGTTACATCTACAAGCCAAAAAAATTGCCAAGTCTAGTCTTTGGACATCAACTTTGAACCAAATTTTCTTTCATTTTCTTCTTCTTCTTCTTCTTCTTCTTCTTCTTCTTCTTCTTCTTCTTCTTCTTCTTCTTCTTCTTCTTCTTCTTCTTCTTCTTCTTCTTCTTCTTCTTCTTCTTCTTCTTCTTCTTCTTCTTCTTCTTCTTCTTCCTTCTTCTTCTTCTTCTTCCTTCTTCTTCTTTCTTCTTTCTTCTTCTTCTCTTTCTTCTTCTTCTTCTCCTCCTCCTCCTCCTCCTCCTCCTCCTCCTCCTCTTCTCCTCCTCCTCCTCCTCTTCCTCTTCTTCTTTCTTCTTCTTCTTCTTCTTCTTCTTCTTCTTCTTCTTCTTCTTCTTCTTCTTCTTCTTCTTCTTCTTCTTCTTCTTCTTCTTCTTCTTCTTCTTCTTCTTCTTCTTCTTCTTCTTCTTCTTCTTCTTCTTCTTCTTCTTCTTCTTCTTCTTCTTCTTCTTCTTCTTCTTCTTCTTCTTCTTCTTCTTCTTCTTCGTTTGTTTTTGTTTTGTTTTGTTTGCAAACCCACAACATATGCTAACAGAATTTATTTATTTATTTATTTATTTTGGCTGGGGCAAGGGGCAATTGGGGTTAAGTGACTTGCCTAGGGACACACAGCTAGGAAGTATTAAGTGTCTTAAGTTCACATTTGAACTCAGGTCCTCCTGACTTCAGGGCTGATGCTCTATCCACTGCGCCATCTAGCTGCCCCTCAGGAAAATTTCTTATGAGTCCTTTCTGTCTTAACACATAGAAATTAATACTTATATATAGGATCTTTGCTTCAAAGAATATGAACAGTTTTTTGGCTTTTCACATAATTCCAGAGTGTTCAATCGGCATTAATCTTTATAAAGACTCTCCATTGTTGATTAATTCTGTCTTATGTTATTTTTTTTAAGACTTTTTTAAAGACCTTTTTAATGAAAACTTTCTACCTGCAATGATAAATAACTCATAGATCAATCCTAATAGATCAGTATGAAATAGAGTACTTTTAATTGTGATTGAAATTTCTGTAATTGGCCTTTGATATTTTCTGTTGCTTATTTCCAGAAATTTAGATTTTTAAAAAAGGAATCATCTTTGCCATATTCCTCTTTTAATACACAACAGGAATGATGTGATGTCAGAAACTGAGCTAGAAAAAAGGGGAGAAAGTTTGTTTTTTCTGCTTACAGAAATTATGCTTTTATTGATACTTATTTTGTCCTAAAGTAGTTGACAAGTGTTTATTAATCCCCAGCATTGCTGTTCCAGACCATGTTAGGCTCTGACAATATAGATAAAAAACAGTCTCTCAAAAAACTTGTGCTATTTGGTTGATGCAACATAGGCATGAAATGAAGAAATGAAAGCTTGTTACTCTAAATATTAAAAAAAAAAAAAAAAAAAAACTTTGTTTCCTCCTATGATACATTTTGTCTCATTTAAAATTTTCTATTTCTATAGATAGGATAAAAGGGTGTCTCTGTGTTAACACAGATAATAGCTTTTGAATTGAAACATATCTTAGAAGGTTTGTTAGCTCAACCCCCTCGGTTTAGGGAGCTACTAATATCCAGTGATGCTTAGTCCACAGCAAGTAGCTGAGCCAGAATCAGAGCTCCTTAATCCAAACCCAGAAGTCATTTCCCTGCAACATGCTGTCTCAGTATTTATATACACCCTAGAGAGGTTTTATGTATGGATTTTATAAAAATTTGGACTCCTATATAGAATTTGAGGTCAAGACAAACAAATAAAATTTTTAAAGCTAAATTTGGAATGTTTACCTTAAGTATATTGTGAATGAAGCAAAATCAATGGGTCAGTATTTTTAATAAATCATTGTATTTCAGTACTTTTAAGGAAGTTACATTTTTTTCCAAAATAAATTAAAATAAAAACTCTTTTGCCTGTTCTCTTCATTTGGGACTTCTTCAAAATAGTGCTGCAAGTCTGAGGATAATGAAAGATGCATTTGTCTTAAGAAATGGGAATGAGATGATGAGGTGAAAGGACAAAAAGGAATAGGGACCGGATATCTTTAGGAAAATGTAGCATGTAAGGAAAAGAGGTGAGAAATGTTCAGTAGTCCTTTTTCCAGCTTATTTTAATGCCATCTCAACATTCTGTTGAATCCCATGGAAATTGGTGGTACCATGGATAGAAAAATAGGCCTAGTATCTTGAAGATGAGTTCAAATCCTGTCTCACACACTTACTCACACATCACATCACACACTGTGTGATGTGAGCATGCCACTTAATCTCTGCCTCATTTTCTTTAAATATAACACTATATATAACAAGATTAAAGAATATAATAGCACCTATTGCCCATATTTTCTAGGAGGATCCAGTGATCTTCAAATGTGTTGAAAGCACGATAGCCCACATATAGTTGGCATTATATATACTGATTCCACTATTCCCTTCCCTTACCCAGAGTTTTAAAGCTTTTTCTTCATCTTTTTCCAATTTAATCTTGAAAGCATGATGGCTCCTGTGTCCCTGTTTCCCATAATAGATCATAACTAGATTAGTTATAGACAGAGGAACAGCTTGAGTAGTTGGTTTCTTTGGTATTCTGTGTAGTTGCCCCTATAATCTATAGGATTGAGTTTCAGTTTTTTTTTCTTACTTTACACCTTGGTGTTCTTCATTTTTATCGAGTATATCTCAGCTTCCAGGACTGACCACTATGCTATTTCTCACCAAGATAATCATGTCAGTACTATGACCTTTCTAATGGCAAGCCTCTTTTACATAGGAAATGCTTTTCTTTTGCAGTTTTTTCATTGTACTAGAGAACTAGAAAAGGAAATAATAGGATGAAGTAGAATTAGTAGAGGTCTTTGAGACCTCTGTTTAATCAAATTCTCTACTGAATTAGGAATCAACGATCTTTCTTCATTTCGTTTTTGAGCTCTGCAACGTTGTACAAATAGTTTTTACTTTCAACTTCTGTCTGAAATCAAAGAGTTGGGTTAGATCAGTAAAAAGGAATCACAGACCATAAAAAGTTTGATGATGAAGTAACTTTATTCTGACATTGTTTGACCAAAATGGCCTATTGCACGCTAGTGACAAGATACCACTGTCCTATAGGCTGAATGTCATCCATGGCACAGTTACCACAATCCATAAAATAGCAGTCTGTTGCTATAATTACCTACTTAATGTCTATTGTTCAACTTTAAGAGCAATCATTTTTTTCTTATGAATTAAAACTCAATTTTTGTTTTATTCTACCTTTGCTATCCTTTATATGCTATAACTACAGTTGACCTCTCATGATAGTTCTTATAAATTTTTTTTCCACAAGGGTTATTTAACCCTTCTAGCCTAGTAATAGAGCCCCAGCAATAATAAAATATTTACCTTTCAATAATGCAAATGAAGACAGTTTTTTGTTTTTCCTTGTTAGAATTGCTGGTTATAACTCAGTTATATCTTTCTGAATGGGTAGGATAGAGAAATGTTTTGTTTCGCTTTTTGCCAAAGTTCCAGTTGTTATTCAAATATGCTTCACAATAAGAATTCTTAAGACTAAATTAACTTAAACATGGGAAAATAATAATACAATTAAGGCAGCAATGAACAATAAAAATGATATAATTAGAAGTTTGGTAAAAGTTAAGATTCTTCTAATTGTAGTTTAGAGTTTTTACTGTAATGTGATAATATTTGTTCAGTATAACCTTTTCCTTTGAGTGTTGCATTTTCTCTTGCCTCTCCCAGCCCTCTCAATTTTTATTTTTAAATATATGAATTATTAGCATCAGTAGTGGTGATGGTGGTGGTGGTATGGTGATACCAGTATCAGTTGTAGATGACCATAGTCTAGTAGTTTTTATTTTTAAAATAACATTTAATTTTCCTGACAATTTTATAAAGAATTTTCTTATTTTTTGTTTTATTAAATAAAAGTTACTAATTGTTGAATTTTTTCTTTTTTAGGCCACATCCAGTTCTTTTAGAAATATTTAACATTTAAAAAAACTTTAGTTTAGTGGCTACAAAGCCAACTATGAACATGAAAATTTACAATATATAAAAGTCAAAACGGGGCTTATATACGAAATCATAAATCTCTTAAATACAGCTTGTTTTTAAATTTAATATATCACTAACCTTGTCCTTTTTGTAACCTACAACTACTGTATCTTTTTACCAAGAGATAGAAGGCTTGCTTCAGTCCCTCAGATCATCTAGAGTTCTTGATTCTTTCAAAGGTAGTGGAGGGAGGTTTAAGCATTATATAGTTACTTTGTAAATAGGTCTCCTGATTCTGCATACTTTATTCTGTTTCTGTTTTTACAAGCTTTCTTGTATTTTGAAATGTTTATGTTTAAGGGAATTATTTTGTTACTCATCCTTTTAAATTGATACTGAGAAATTCCCAATAGGAAATACTCATGTGACCAAGCACGCATATATGTGCATGTATACATACATACATACATACATGAAATCCTAATATTTAGTCATGTTATATGAAAAAAAACAAAAACAACTCTCAAGTGTATTGTTTGTTCAGAATACACAAGGGGGGAGAGGGGTTTATATTTCATGGTGTTGCCTGGAAGACTTTTTAGATCTAAATGTATGATGAGGAAATACTGCTCTTCAAACTGACCATTATTAGGATTCCTGGGGATAGGGCCACTTTTCATTATTTAGAATAATGCACATCCTCCCATTGAGTGTGGTATGTTATCTAAGTGCATCAGGTAGGCCGATTTCCATCATTTGAAGTGCATAGATTAGCTATCTTTCCATGTAGGGATATGAAAAAAATTTTCATATATTCCTTTCTCAGAATAGCTTATATTTTCATCATTTTTGTGGATAGGTGAATATTAAAGAAAGATTATTTATTTGATCTAACTGCTAAAAATGAAATATAATAATAGATTCTCTTGCCCCTCCCAAGACCAAAATTTTAGATAAGTAAATAATTTTCAATACTTTATAAACCCAGATATGAGTGCCTTTTCACATTGTCATTTAAAAATACTCTGGATGCTATTATTTGACATTTCTTTAGGCTATATAACCAATATAGTGATTCAAAGACCATTCTGTGTTATCTTTACTATGAATTTTATGTCAAAGATTCATCTTTTAAAATCTAGGGGAGAAGTGGGGAAAGGAGAGCAAGATGGGTTAAAAAAAATTACTAAGACTAGAAAATGAGACTAGAAAAAAACTTGTATCTCAATGATATCTCATCTAAACCAAATCCCTGATTCTTTATAATCTTACTTCCTTTTAGGTAAGTATACTGTACACAGAATAAGAAGTTTTTTAGTAATGGAATGATAAAAAAGCTTTTATAGTAGTGACTGTTTATTTAATCACTATAAAGATTGGGGAAAGTAAATCCGGTACTATTTGCAATTTATGGTTCCATGCTCGAGTTGTTGACTTGACTTAAAGGCTTTGACAGATGGGACAAAGGGAAAAAAGTCAAACTGAGCAATGGGTGCTTTGGGAGAGATTAAGAGGATTGGTTGGGGGACTAAGAAAATCCTGCATTCATTGACTGCATTGGTGAACCTCAGAGGCTGAAAGTGACTGAGAGGATAGTCTTGTTGTGGTGTCTTTGGAGGATTTTCTTGGGATTGATGAGAATAATTTAGCAATGACCTTGCTTTCCCTACAATCCGCTCAAGCTTAGAAGTTCAAATTCACAGGCTGCTCAATTGTTAGTCACAAGAACATCCATCAGTGAGTTTTATCTTGATTTTTGATATGGCAAATGGCAACAACTGCCTCTTTTTTGGGTGGGGGAGGTCTGTGGAGATTTTTTTAATCTGAAAATGAACCTTGTAAAGTTATCCCTGGGTATTAAGACTGTCTAAATTTCATTAGAAATAGTATACTAAAAGCATAAAATTAGACTATTTTTAAAAGTAAGTAGATTTTAATGATCAAACATTGCTTTCTGAGTTAGAAAAGTTTTTTTTTTTTTTTTTTTTTTTTTTACCTTAAGGATAACGCAAAATTGATATGTCATTTCCATTTTGATGTGGCAAAGGCATTAGTACTACAGTGTATTCAGCTTAAAAATTGTATGCATCTACATGACAGAAATTTGAAAATTAATCAACTAAATGATATGGTGTTAGTTCATAATATGCTTTAGTTTATATTTAAAATATACAGTTCTGAAAATAAATGTTTCAATTTTATTGCAGAAAGAATAGTTTTACATTTTATAATTATGGTGAACATAAAATAAAAAGAGGAAAAAGTATCCAGCTTAGGATACAGCAGAACAATGCAGGGCATGCAGTTATTTTAGTCATCTAATATGTCAGCATTCAAGAATCTGAACCGATTGTTTAAAAAAAATCTTGTACTTTGTTTCTTTTGTTGCTCATTTCCAACTTTGTCATCTGTCAGAATGCAAAAAAAAATTATCCTTCTATAACCATTGACAGGATAACACAAAAGCTGTCTCCAGGTCGATATTTTGCAGCAATATTTTTAACATACGAACAGTAGTTTTTATAATTTCACCTTGGTGCTCAACCATTTATTATCGTATCAGAAGCATGTCAGTAATTCCTTTCTAAATGTCTGCTTCTTTTAGTGCTGAGACCCACATCAAGGGCTTCACACTGAACGATGCTGCCAACAGCCTCCTCATCATAACGCAAGTTAGGCGGGATTATTTGAAAGGTATGTCACAATGCTTGACCTTTACGTCACATTAATGCCTCTGCAGATTTTTCTTGTAACGCCCTTCGAATACTTGGATAAAGGAGTCCATTTAGCAAATTACCTGCTTATCAAGAGCCTTTTGTGGTAGCTGAGAGACGTAAATTACTGTACATGCATTTATAATACAGCTTGAATATGAATGTACTTGTCATTTGACCACTTAGTCCAGTTTCCATTCCATTTAACACAAGATGGGTTTTCTTAAGATGAATCACAGCTCTTCAGACATGCAAAATTTGTACTCCAGAACGAGAAAGTACAGGCTTTCAAGTGCGTTAAAATTCACAGCACAAGTCATTTTGCTTTGGAAATTAACATACTTTAGAGCATCTGAAACAATTCTCAGCAGTTGTTTCTTGCATATTGTGTTGGTTGTGTGAGATATCAAATGAGTTAAATTGAGTGTTAAATGTGCATGATTGTGCACTAAATGATTATAATATTGATTTAAAAAACTTAATCTAATACTTTTTTAATAGTTCACAATACCAACAGTAATAAAATGTAGAGTGCTTGTCTCAGGGTTTGGGATTTTTAAATCAGTTATATTAAGGGATCTCATAAGTGTTGCTTGGGATATTGAACTTGTATTGAATCAAGGTGGTGTCCTTTTCTATAGTACTGTTATTTTCTGTTTTTGCAATGTAGCTTTGATTTAGAATTGATGAGGATATTTTTCAGGGTTAAAGGTTCTTCAAATCAAGTATCTCCCTTTTTTTTCCCTCTTCTTGACAAAGCTATGATTCCTTTCTTAGGCTAGAGATCTCCAAGATTAGGTTAAAAAAAGCCCCCATTCACTGCTAGATTACATTTTTGTATTCTTCTTTATTAGGATCAAAATGTTTTACCTGTGAATTTTTAATAAGGTAGCTTCATCCTCTTATAGGAAATGCACATGTAGCTCAACTGCAGTGCTGAAAGGGAGAACCTAGTATGCTAGCTATTTTGAATTTTATTTGTAATATGACATAAGGTGGTTCTTGAATTTCATTTTTACTTTTAATTAAATCCAAATCTTTTGAGAAAGATAAATCTTTTAAGTTTTCCTCAATTCTAGTCTTACTCCTTAGTCAGGACATGCCAGCACTGGCTTTCATTTTTTTTTTTTTTTTTTTTTTTTTTTTGCTTGTTACAAGTTTAGGAATATTTTTTATTTCTCAAAAATTGAGGTAGAGGACATAAAGTACAACTTTGTTCAAAGCTGATAATTTGCCTAGAATATCAGATATTTAAAAAGCATCAAAAAAGCTAAAATTGAGACCAGGCAGGCGAGTTCATTTTTTGGCACACACTCGACAGTAACTTCTTTCAGGTATGAAAATGAAAAGGCAGAGTACTAAGCTTTGGTGAATTGAACTTAGATACATTGTTTTAGCTGCCTCCTGTCTTCATAATTAGTATATTGTTAACTATTAATTATATGCTATCTTACGTTTAATCTTGTATCATGGATCATTTCCTGCTCCCTCTCTATCAACTGTAAGCTCCTTGAGGTCAGGACCATGTCTTTCACCTCAGTACTTTTTTATGCTTCATTTTCCTCTTCTCTTCCCCTCTGATTAATATTATGGCACAGTGTTGAGCTGATAATTGGTGCTCAATACATTATTTTTGTTCCATTTTTATATTATATCACTATTCATGAAATGGATGTACATAAAGAGAAACATTGGCATAAAGCTGACTCAAATTAGGGATCCATCCTTCCCCTCCCCCCCACTACATTTCCCCTACACTCATTAATTAACAGCCTCGGCCTCCTTGTGCCATATTGTTCTTTTGTTGTTCTTGGCTATCAGCTACCCATATAGTCTTTTGGATCTTTGAGTCAGTTCTTTTCTAACACTTTTTATAACCTCCATGTATCTATTCCCTAATTGCTAAAATAAAGTAAAAGCACTTTTGTCTTCTTCAATTAAGGCCCTTATAACTAATTTGGTGAACCAGTTTGATCATCTAGTTAGAGAAGTTTTTATTGCCTGATACTAGTGTCATTTGAAATACCAAGTATTTTCTATAATTAATGTGAGAGTTTGTAGGGAAAAGATGAATATTTGTAAGAAACATTTTCTCAAAAGTATAATTTTCTGCTTTCAATTCATATGTAAGGCCCACCATTGCCCAGAGCATGATTTCAGTGATTTCTCTTGTTTCTTTCTAACTGCAATTTTTGTGAATTTGGTGAGAATAACTAAAACTTCAAATGAAAATGATAATTTTAATGAGGAAAAAAAAGAATTTATGTTTATGGGATTTAATAATGAGCAGTGGTATAATAAGAATGATGGAGCCTCTTCCTTGATTTATGTTCTCTTTGATAAAGTTACATAATATCTTTAATAAAAATGAGATTACTGCCTACAAAGTTACAAAAAAACAAAGGAAAAGGCTTTATTTAAGTCATCCAAGTTAGTGATAAGTTGTCCATAATTTTGTTCTTTTCTACATAAAGTATTTTTTATTAATTAGCAAATATAGGATTGAACATATCTTTCTTGCTGTGTTTCTCACTGTGGAAATCTGCACAATTTAGAAAACAGTTTCATTATATTCCTTTAGCTTCTGCTATTATTATTAACAATGATGGTATCACAGTTAATGAAGTTTGATTAAAAATAGCTATTAGAAGTTTGTAATTTCTAATTTGTAAAGAAGTTTGTAATAAGTTGTAATTGTTTCAATGAAATGAGAGTTTATGGGAAAATACTTGGATAGGAAGAATTTGAATGTGGAGTCAAAAGTCCTTAGTTCAGATACTCTGCACAGAAAAATTGTTTGCCCTGGAGAAGCTTATATTATTATAGTTAAATCCAGTATTATATACCACTCAGGGCCTCTTTCCTCACCAATAAAGTGAGGGGATAAAATTAAGGTGATATGCAAAGGCTCTTCTGACTCTGAAACCTGTGATTTGTAGGTGCTTTGGGAAATATCACGTTCATGGCAGTTAGTATAGAAGAAAAACAGGATTGTTAGGTTTTCTACATTATTTGTGTTTCTCTTTTAGACAGTAGAGTTGGAATTTAATTCATAATCTTTACCTTTGAATTTGAATTTTATTTTGTCTAATTAATTAGAGTTAAAAGTTTAAAGGAAAAAAATCTGCCTTAAATTTCCCCCTTGTCAATATATGTCAATAACATATACAAGTAAATCACCTTGTTTTTCAAAAGCTTTAAAAAAAAGTTTTCATATTATAGGCAAACTTCAAGGAGTCCATAGTTGTTTGCAATTTAAAAAAAAAGTTTCAAAATGTAAGTAAAGCAGGATGCTTAAAAACATTTGTCTTTATGAACTTCTCTCTTCTGTTCTTTTTTTCCCCGTTTTAGATGCTTTGGCTACATTAGCATCAGCCTTAGCTTCTCATCAGGTACCTTCTTCGCTTTCAGTTACTCGCCTTGTTCAGGCTTTTGCTTTAAAAGGTGATAAAGAAAATATACAAGTAATTGAAAAGATGGTACATGACTTTCAAGATTCACTTCATCTTTCGAACATGCTTTTTGTCAATAATAATGCTTTAGCCGAAATAAAAAAGTAAGTATTTTCAAATATCAATTAAGCTTTTATTGGAAATTGATGAGGGAAATTATTGTCATCATGGCTTTTCTTGCAAGTTACATGAAATATCAGTGTTTTGTAAGCATGAGAATTGGTATATTTTTCTTATTTTTACTTCAACTATCAACAGTGACAAACATTTGTACAAGTTTGGAGACCATAATTGCTAGCTCCTCTCATTCATGTTTATATGTATGTATATCATGTATAAGCACATCGAGCCACTTTATTCATGGAAACATTTAAATAATCTGAGTGCACAGTTCTTTGCTGTATCAAATAGTCCTTGAAGTTACTCTGAAGAGAATTGAGTATTTGGATTTTCATAAACTATAGCAAGCATACTTAAGTCTTTGTTTATTTGTTTTATTTTTAAATTATCTTTTATTTTGGAATTAAATCATTAAAGTTAGAGTGATTTTTTTTTAAATTAAGATATAATATCCTTTAAGTAAATTTTAATTTACCTCCAATACCATACTTAGCTTTTATGTGACATGGTATCAGAATATGATTTGTATAATAAGAAAAATTTATAGACATATAATTGAACATGCACAAACTCCTACACTTACACATCTACCCCAAACCGGTATTTTTTCCTCTTATATTGGAGGCTTTGGGGAAAAATTCTCTTCCAGACTCCAAAAAGCAACTCTGATATAATCTGTAGAGTCACTTAAGAAAGGATGAATAATTTAGTTCCTAGGATCAGAAAAAACAAGATGAGTTGTCTAATTCCTGTGCAAGCCAATTTAAATATTACATGGGGCTGTAGTTTCATCATTTTAAAATGATACTTGGATAACTGTTTAATCCTAATATTAATTAGGGTTAATTGCCATTTCTGGTGTGTTCACATTTAAATGTTTTTAAATTCATCAGTATTAGTAAAAAAATTTTTTATAAATAGACTATTAGACAAGTAACTTTTTTCCCTTTACTGTAATTTGTTAAATCTTTTTATGCAATTTAACATTAGTTTTCATTTTTTAAAATCCCTTTATGCCAAAATGTATATTGATCTAACTGAATTTTAAACAACTAAAATTTTTTTAAAAGTTTTCACAATAATGCACTTTTATTTACATATAAAAGGAAATTTCATTTCTCCCAGATGGTATTTAGAGTCAACCTTTTATTGACTTGTGAACATATGCCGTGTTTTGTGTCTTGAAGGTATCTTTGAATCATTGTGAATTATTCTTTTCATGTTGTAGCATGACCCTTTGTAGTTTACAGTATATGAAAAATTAAAATGTGTGACTTACAAACATTATGTACTTGAGCATTTCTATTCACATAGCTGTTTCTGCTTCCAAAACATCATTACATTAAGACATACATCACATTTGCTTACTAATATATGGTAGACTTCAGAATTTGCTTTCAAAAGAAATCTGATTGTATTTACTTTTCCACTCAGCCACAAAGAAGAACTGGTGTATTTCTATCCTTTTTTTACTATCTACAATATAGAGACAGAGTGTTTTTTAAATTTCTCTTTTAATTGTTTATATATTACAAGCTAAGTTAGCAAAGCTTTCATTCACAGCAACAACCTAGATGCTGCAGTCGAATATCTTGAGCCTTTATATACTTCTGGGTCTCTGGACTCTGAAATGTCAAGCATTACCTACGTATTCAGAAAAGTCATAGAGGAGCAGTTGGAACCAGCTATTGAGAAATGTGAGTTAATTACATTGTGTAATGCTAAATTTGTAAAATGATTGTTTTATGATTCTAATGAAAACTTTTCCTTCCCTGCTTTACAGTGAGTATCATGGCAGAGAGATTGGCCAATCAGTTTGCAATTTACAGACCTGTCACGGATCTGTTTCTTGAGTACATATACTCAGGCAGGCTGAATGATGCAAGAGCTCTACTGCAGGTAATGACATACCAGATGTGAGGCAGCACTGCTTGTAGTTTATCCTCAGGAAATGAAAGAATGTGGTTAGCTGAGCTGCAGAGAAAGTCTAAGGGCTGGGATATGTCAGAAGCTGTCTGCCTCCTGTCATCCTGGCTTGCACTGTGAGGGTCATAGGGACTTCCCTGATGAAGAGAGGACAGAGGTTGGCTCTTGGGCAGTTTGAAATGGCCCGAGAGGAGAGAAGATGACCAGCATTTTTCCTATGTGAGATCTATGCTTTTGGGCATTTGCTCAGTTTGATAAAAATCCTTTCACATGAGATCACAATTCTTTTTCATTTCTTACCTAATTTTCCTAATGTTCTAAATACTGTGCATCACTATAGCAACACAGTTTGCAAACAAAAAGTAGGAAATGTTTGCTTTTCATGGAAAGCCTCTCAGTTGAATCCGCAAACATTCTCTGTGCTTTATTCAAGGTTTATTAAGAGTTGAATTTGCTTTCTATTCACTTGTGTGTCACAGACACATTAAATGACAAATGCAGGTCTCTGTGGCCCAGAGTCTCAGTAAATTAGCAATCTTCAGGGAACGAGACAACCGCATTCATGCCATTTTAACAGCGCTAAATATAAAGCGGCACCAAGTGCAGAATGAACTGTGGGTGATAAGAGCTGCCACCGGCAGTGTACACAAACAGGCACAGATGGGGACTCTCTTCCCAGCAGGTGGCAGTCAAACAGTCACGGGGATGCCGGGGATTGCTGTGTTTGTGTAGACTCCCGGTGTCAAAGTGAGGCCTGTTACCAATTTCTGATAGTAAATACAACTCTGTTCACTTAGGCTTTTGCCAGCTGCTAAGTGTCTTAAGTAGAGAAAAAGGAAGGCAACCCTTGCCCACCATTGGAGCTTTTTTTGAATCTTTAACGCCATTTTGCTGTTTAGTGGAAGCAAAGGTAGGAAGGGACAATTTTCTAGATGTTAACAAGCAGTATTCCTTTTGTAATAGAACAGGCAGGCCCATTACTATATGCTTGAGAGTGAATTTAAAATTTAAATTAGTAATCTTAGAAATGATTTATTTTTATTTTATATTTTTCATATTAATCGATAAATAATATATTTTAAAGTGAAAGTATCTCATTACTTTTTATGCTAAGTGCTCCATAAATTATAAGGTGGTATAATATATTTATGGTATATTTAATATATACCATATATTAAATATATATATATATATAATATATATATATATATAATTTATATATTTAATTCTGCTGATAATATTATATGAGTGCCTGTATAACTATCCGTCTGCTCTCGTTTAATCTCTGAACTATTTTGGGATGATATTCTTTTGTGAAAATGAGGCTGTGCAAGCCTCTTATGTCCCTGAATATTGGAGGAGTATTGTTTGTCTCAAGTGCCATCCATATGGAAAAGTGCTCTGGGATGATAAGCCCCAGCTCATTGCCAGCTCCTGTGAACCCACAGCAGCCTCAGGGAGGGGATGGCACTGTTATGTCATTCTCTTTCCTCCCGCCCCATCTTGCACCATTGCCCCCTAAATTGGGACTCTCTTCAGGAGAGTGAAGGTTCAAATGATAAATCTTCTCAACAAGCCCCTTTACCACTTTGTCAAACAAAAGGTGACCCACAGTAGATCATTCTTAAAGCATGGACTGGAGAATCCCTTATTCAGAGATGCTGAAAATTGCCACTTTAGATTGTCCATATTTTGTCTGCCCCCAAAGTTATTTATATATTCCATTTCACACTGACAGTATAAAGCTTGGGAAAGGCAGGATGCTTTTAAAAACTTATAAGAATGACATCTATGATGAGTGTAAACTAAAATATTTTCTTGCCATATTTGATTTTACTATAGCTTCTGAGAGGGGATAGACACTTGATTTATCTGGTCTGTCACATAAACTTTTTTTTTTTTTTTTTTTTTTTGTAGTTTAACTTTTGTCTCTTTCTCAAGCACTGGCTGTCTGTTGCAATGAAAGCCTTTTATAAAATAGAGAGATTGAAATCAGTCCTTTTGTATGCATAAGTGTAGGTAATTATACTTTAAAGAGAACTTGCTTTGTACATTTTAATTTTTATAAAGAAACGAGCAGTTATCTCCCTGACACCTTATTAAATGTATAATTAACCTTATGATCCCTAGCTCACTTGTGAATGCTTGGCAGTATAATTGGAGAGGAATAGTGTTTCTTTTTTTCTCTTTCTTTGCAGTCCTAAACCTTATTCTGTGGATGTTGAAGCATTAGTTTAATTTTTTTTCTGTTCTTTTTTAAACAAACTTTATACTTGCAGTGCCAAGGACATCATTTACCAAACCTTGGCATGGGTTGTACTTGTTTTCTTTTAAAAAATAAATGATTAGCTATTAGGCCTTACTGGTAGTAATAATATATTGCTGTATTATTTTGAACTTTCTTAATTGGAAATATTCACCTTAGTCTCTTGTTGATGAAGATGATACACTTGCTGTATCCTGTTTTAATTTTTCTATTCTCTTTTTAAGAGGTGTGGTGCAATAGCGGAACAAACTCCATTCCTTTTGGGATTTTTTCTTAGGACCTCTAAGATCCAAGGACAGGTAATATGCTTTACAGGTTACCACCTCTATGTGTTTATTCTGATTGTTAAAATTAAGTTTGCTTATGTTGAGTTCCAAATGATTATAGATGAAGGACCTTTTCTAAAAGTACTTTTAGCCTAAAACGGTTGCTTCTATCAAATTGAAATTTCTAATTGACATTAAGAAACTCTTTGAAATAAGAAGTATGAGGAAAAGATCAATATTACTAATATGTTGGAGGAGGACAAGGTAGCCTGTTACTTGTCAATAATTCATGAAGATTTTTCTTTTCTTTTTTTTTTTTTTTTTTTTTTTTTTTTTTTCCTGTTTGAATAAAAGCTGTGTTCTGCCCCTTGAATTTTTTTGCTTTTATGGCTATAGAAAGTGGGAATTTAAAAGTCTGTTACCAGTTAGATTGTCATCATTGTGGTGAAGTTATTGACAAGAACCAAAAAGAGTACAAAATAGTAAGTTAGGAAATTTGGTATTGGCTATTATTATCAGAGCATCCTTGTTCAAATGCTAACTTAACAAGGACTGTCTTGGCAACTACCTTGGCAATTTTGGGCAGATCTCTTTACCTCTTGAGTTATAAAAAGAGAGCTTGGAGCCAGGGGCCTTTTCTCCTTATAGACCTGTGATCCTAGGAAGCCATCATGTCCATCAGTTTATTTTGGTTTCACATCAGGGCCTTAGGTAGTCTAGCCTTAGATAATTGCCCACACTTCAATCAGGCCAAAGAACTAGCACCTACTTTTATGCCATAAAGTAACTACACAGAACAACAGCTTTTGTCCTGTTTTTATATAATGAACATTGGAAACCATCATCCATTCCTACTTAGATTGAGTGCGCTGTGTGACTTCAAACTGACTTGGCAATTTTTGGCATTTTGTTTATATGATAAAGAAGAAAGTCTACTTCATGTTACCACAAAGCAGGTTCCTTATATTATCCTAAAAAGAATCTGTGGCCTATGTATGAAAATGTAAACTAGTGTGTGTAGGACTTTGATCATCTTTGTTACTACTTTTCTAGAGAAGTGGGAGTTACTTGTATTATTTCTCCATTATGCTGCTTTAAAAAAAATACTCCTCCTATACTGTTTCTAAGATAGGGGACAGAAGATTTAATATATCCTCCCAGCACAGCACCCCTCACCACCTCTCTTCTAGGGAGTAGTGTGTAGATAGGAAGAAATCATGGAGAGAGACAGGGCCAGAAAGAGGTAGGCCAAATAAAAGTTAATCTTTTTAAGTGGCTTGAAAATATTTTCTGCTGTGATTTAAGCCATTATTGCTGTCTGTTGTAGAGATGGGGAAAGTGCACAAAGCTTTAAAAAGCACATATCTATTATGATTTGTTGGAAGTATTTTTTGATTATCTGCTAAAACTTGGTTGAAAATTTGTAAAATAATACAATCCAGAAATAAAACAAAATTCAGTGAAATGTATATGACTGAGGTGTTTACATTTCATCTAAGTGTTTTAGGCATTACCTTTTGTGCCCTATAACTACTGAATCAAATTCAGGATAGGTGTAGAGATACTGGACTAGAATGATGGTAGATGCTATATAATCTAGTTCAGTGATAATTTCCTATCCTACTTATGTCTTAACCTCACAGTGTGTCAGACCTTGAACTTATTATGAAGAACTCAGTAAAAATTGCATGTTCAACATTCCTCATTTTCTCACAGCAAAAGATGAGTGAAAAAATGTTGAATCACCTAATTCCTTACTTTGTAGATGTGTGATCCAAGGCCAGTGAGTTTGAGTAAGTTGGCCAAAGTCATACGTGTAGATATCAAATAAATAAAGGAGGATTGAGATCCACGTTCTGCCCTTCCCAAGGCCTTTTTCACACAGCACACTGCGCTCACTTTTAAAAATTGAACTGATTATTAAACAGTTTTAATGTTTAGAAAATAATGAAATTCTAGTATGTATACTAAGTTAATTCAGCTATTGTGTGTGTGTGTGTGTGTGTGTGTGTGTGTGTGTGTGTAATAGCTGAATTAACTTAGTTGGCATTCAGATTTTTTTAAAATGATGGTTTCTTTTTTTCCTTCCATTATTGCATGATATACCAAGAAATAGGAAAGAGGAAGTAGCCTTTAAATTGTTTTCTGTTGTATTTATTATCAAAAAGACTTTCTAAATAATGGTGCAGATGCCAGTGTTGTCATTTTATTGTTCTTTATTTAGAGTTTATAGTAATGGGTTATTATGTATTTTATTTTCTAGACACATATTCTCAAGTCCTTATTGGAAATTATTCCTGACTTAACTGCAAATCGAGAAGTATATGGTTTCCTCATGAGAAGCTATGGTAATGTACCAAAATTAACGATTCAAAATTGGGGTATATAAAATGTTTGTTAAATATTCTTCCTTAATGTTTTTAGTTAATGACTCCAATATCAAATCCCAAACATCAGCAAAGTTATTCACTTGGTTTTCAGATGTTTATTTTGTGATTTGGATTTGTTTCCACTATTCAAAAGTCCTGTGATTTATAGGAGACCTCATTGGTTCCTAAGCTTTCACCAAATCTGAGTCCAATTTTGTTCTCAGTACCTAATACCAATCCTATTTTCACCATCATCCTTCAGACTAAAATGTGGCATAAAATGGGACAAACTTGAATCAAAGTAAATTGTTGCCTTTATGCTCTTATGTCAGATAACCCATTTTCCTGATACTACCTTGAATATCACTCAGTTAATGCTATTCTAAAACTCAGAACTCCTTTATCTTTCTTCCAAGTCCTGAAGGAAAGCTAATCTATCTAATGGAATACATTTATGTATTTCCTTTCAAATTTTAGTTTGAGGTAGAGACCCTCTCTTACTTGATTGTTTTCTGTAAATGAGAAATTATCATATAAACTCAGGGGGGAAAAAAAAACCCCAGCAAAACAGAAGATCAAATACAATTTCAGTGTTGCATATTTTTTCTTTTTAAAAACAATTAAATATTTTTATTGTCCAACCTTGGGCAAACCTTTGAATATGTATTGGCTCTGGAGCTGCTTACCAGGGATTGCAGGTATCAAGGAGGCACCTTTATATTGCAGAATATACATTAGTATACACTAGTAATGGAGGATGAATGACTGGCTGTTAACTTTCCTTTTTTCACATTTTGTCCAAATGTCATAGAAACAATGTGTTATATTTCTGCTTCTGAAATTTTAGAACTATTTGTAACTAAATCTCTAGGATTGTGGATTTAGAGGTAAAAGAAACTTCCCGTCATACAGTTGGTCCTATATGATGGTGTCATATAATTTGCTTTTTGTGAGGACAGAAAGGTTTCAGCAGAGGTGATAGATTGCTATTATGAGTGATTCAGAACAGATGATCCCATTGTTGTTGGTGGTGGGTGGTGGGTGGTGGTGGTGGTGGTGGTGGTGGTGGTGGTGGTGTGTGTGTGTGTGTGTGTGTGTGTGTGTGTGTGTGTGTGTGTGTGTGTGTGTGTGTGTGTTTACTGTAAGACGGACAGCAATTACGATCATGACTCTGTGTTGGAAGAGACCATGGAGAAGCTCTAGTTCAGTACTCTCATTTGCAGATGAGAATAAACCTAGTGCTTAGAGAAGCCATACAGGTAATAAGTAATAGGCAAAATGAAATACCTACTCTGTGTTTAACTTCCGTTATTACCATGTTCTTGCAGAGAGACAGGAGGAGCAGAGAAGGCCCCTATCCACAAGGAGTTTAAAAGACTCAATAAAGGAGAAACATCAAACAATCTAATGTAACAAAGGATAAATTTCTAAATTGTTTGGTACATACTCTTAACACTGTACCAATCCAAAGGTCCTGGAGGCCAGTGAAGGCTAGCAGTTAGGGAAAGCTTCCTTTAAACTTTGAAGGGGAATGGCTAGGATCTAGGATGTAGGGTTCTTTCAGATGAGGCAAATATGAGTGAGTGCAAGTAGTCAGAGGAGGTACTGTAATCTTAGTAATCTGAATTCTGGGTAGCTCAGATTGATCCAAGATTGGCCCTCTGTTATACCTCCAAAGAGCCAGAGGTTTTGCAGGGAGGAGATTGAGTAAATTGTTTATATGGCAAAAGGTTTCTTTGCACTAACTAGAGGGAGATGAATGGCAAAGTGAAGACAAGGCAAAGCAGAGAACTTGGCTGTTCTCTTGATTTTCACTGATAGACTCCAGATACATAAGGGATCTGTGGTGTCCTTTTCTGACTATTTGAATGACAGCTTATAAGTCATCATTGTGTAGGTTATTGTTACTGTTTTTACATTTAAACACAAGGTTAATTTACTTATTTGGAGATGAGGAAAGTTCAGTAAAAAAATTTTTTTTTAAATATTTGGGTTTCTAAAAACTATTTCTACTTGTCTGTAAGGGCCCTTTAAATGGGCGGCCACAGCGCAACAGGAGATTGAGTGGCCCAGATGTAATCTCTGTGGATATAGGACTTCCCTGTGGGTCCATATTGAGATAGCTTCGTAATGGGTGACGACTTTCTCTCGCTGGTTGGCTGTGTGTGACCTCACAGGCCCTTTATAAACCCACTGCAGACAGCAGTCGCTCTCTTTAATCTGGCTCCCTAGCCTGGGGTAGCCAAGCCAAGCTGATGGATAGCCGAGAGAGGTAAGAAGTCTGGTAGACTCAGTCTCCTGTTGCGCTATGGCTGCCCATTTAAAGGGCCCTTACAATTCCCTTCTCTTGTTTTGCGGGTACACCTGTCTCTCATTTAAGTTCCCAGCTTTGATCAAGCACTGCTGGAATGGTTTTTCTATGGCACATAAGATATTTGAATTGGTATTTCCAGGTTCCTTATGAATTTGTACATAATTGGATCTGAAATTGCTTTTTCTACTGCATATGATATTTGGGGGAGGAAAAT
Source organism: Sminthopsis crassicaudata (assembly GCF_048593235.1). NCBI lineage: Eukaryota > Metazoa > Chordata > Mammalia > Dasyuromorphia > Dasyuridae > Sminthopsis > Sminthopsis crassicaudata. The sequence goes on along the minus strand of NC_133618.1, from coordinate 85,936,796 downwards.
ACAAACAAAACTATGTTCAAAAAAAGAATGTCTTAAATTTTAAAAAATTTAGTTTTTATTTTGGATTCATGCTTTGATGATTTCCTTATCTCTGGAAACTTTCATGTTTATAAAATGTTGGGTTTAGAGTAGATAACCCTGTGAGGTTCTCTCTAGAGCTAGATCTGTGATTCTATGGTATGTAGTACACTATAAAGGTTTGTATTACATGTGCACCTAGCTTGTTGTAGGTGTTGAATAAATGGTTTTTAAACTCTTTTCTAGCCCATATTAATACCTTTTATTTAAAATTAAACATCTGCATGTTTTTCTTGAGGGAGCAAAGAATGAGGCAGTACCAGAGAGGCCTGTCTACTACAGAATTACTAGTGAGAACATCTCCTCTACCAGTACAGAAAAGTCACTGTATAGGTTTCCCTAGGTCACTCAGAAGTTACCAAGGACCACAAAGCTTCTGTCAATAAACATTTATTAAGTTGGACCAACCTCTACACTAAAGAGAAAAGGCAAAGGCAGGCCCTGCTTTCAAAATGATTACATTCTAATGAGAGAAGCATGGTGAACATAGACACAGATGTGATAGCTTACAGAATAGATATGCCCTTCAAAACCAGGATCTCTATGCCCTGTTTTTCTCTTAGTATATTTGTTTTTCCTTCTTTAGACTGATCTGTGCTAAATGAAATGGGTAGAAAGAAGAAAAGTGAGAGAGAATGTGTATGTATGTGTGTGTGGTGTATATTAAATGGTAGTTTTGATTCAGACTCTTTTGAAAGATATTAAGCATCCCATTTATTGTGAAGATTTTCAATAAAAGTAATATTTTTTTTTTAGGATTGGACAATGATGTACCTTCTGCGAAAGCCCTATATGAGGAAATGAAAGCAAAGAACATAGAAATGGACAATATATTTTTAAAACATTATGCTGTTTTGTTGAAGAAAGCTGGCGAGCCTGTCCCTTTCACTGAACCCCCTGTGAGTATTTCCTAATTAAGGAAAAATACCTCTACAGATTTGTAAATGTACTGTATTAATAAAAAAAAATCCAATACTTAATTACATAAGGATTAGATCTCTGTGAAGAGCCCTCAGTGGAACTGGTATTTAAGATATTGAGTGTTACAGGCACTATATAATCTTGGATTGGATTTGACTTATGGGAGAAGAAAATCTTTTGGGGCTTATTGTGTTTAAAATACAAGATTTTTATCAATTAGGCATCTATAGGTGTTAGTTTATCAAATGTCCTTGGGGCAGTTATCTCTTTATTTCTGCCTTAAATAGAATTTCATGTAATTTCAGTAGCCAACCAAATAGGTTATATTGTTGTTTGGTTATAAATATAAATATTACTTAAAAAATTAAAATAATTTCTTTAGGTGGAGAGAGTGATAGAACAGACATAGTAAACAAAACTTATGTTTATTGATTTCCTCCACACAGCTCCAGTTGACAGGGCAAACTCCAATTGGCACAAAGCTTTGGAGTTGTGAATGAGGTAGCAGGGGCTAATATAAGGACCAAAGACCAAAAACTTGTTTTTTTCCTTTTTCTTTGGAGAACTGAACACACTCGCCCACATGCACAAAATATTACTTGTGCACATACCTTATGTAATTTAAACAGTAAAATTAAAAACATATTAAATAAGATTAGTATTCTTTTATTGTTTCCCCCCCTCTCCTTTTTCTTTCTCAAATACCTACCTACTACCTTCTACCTACTTACTCTTAGTCCTGTACCAGTAAAAAAAAGACTGGTATGAATATTGGTAGACTTATATATGAATTTCTCCCTTCACCTAGCCTGGCTGTCTCTTATTGGGGCAGGACTGATATATGGTGTGTGTGTGTGTGTGTGTGTGTGTGCATATATATATATATATATATATATCAGAAGTTATTCAGATTTTGAAAGAGCAAGTAACCATAGTAAAATCATATTGAAATTTAGAAGTTGGTAGTAACTTGTGTCCTTGAGAGTCTTAACAACTGAATTGGCATATATCAAGCTTAGGTTTTTTAAACTTTTTATCTTCTTTAGGTGTTTTAATATGTTGATCTTTTCCTTCTCTTCTAAACCCCCCAACCCCCAAACAGGAAAGCTTCAAGTTCTACATACAGCAATTGAAGAAAGAAGGACAAGTTTCTTCATGAAGTGGTGGAGTTGCACATTGCTTAACTTTTATTGATTCTGTGACAGAAACATTGTTTTAAAATGTGTTTGTCAGGGAAAAAAAATGGGGGGGGGAAACTAATTTTTGTTTATGTACTTTTGTTTACTGAATCTACCAAGGGTTCAATATGTGTTGATTGTATTGTTAATAAATTCAATATGTTTAACTCTATTTTTTTTCTTTGTTGTCTATTGACTTCAGTGAATGATTATTTTCCAACATTTTTTGAGGCTTCTCTAAAACTGAAAAATCTGTAGTTTTCCCTGCTTCCTGAGCTCCTTTTTGCACTCTCCCTTTTTAAAATAAATAGTTCCTTCTATTTCCCCATCAACCCCGATGAACAGTAAAATCAATTCTTTCATCATAAGCCTGCGTAATTCAGCAAAACATATTATCCCATCGGCCGTGTCCCCCAAAAGGTCATCTCATTGCATTTTGAGATCATCCCCTCTCTGGAAGTAGACAAGTGGTTCCTTTCATCATCTAGACTCCAACAATGTAGATCTCTTTTAAAGTTGTGTTTTTCTTTGTGATTGTTATCATTAATATTATCTGTTCATTTTGCAGCTGTTCATAGACATCTACTGAGTTTCCTGGGAATTTTGTATTTGTATTTTGAGATTTCTTATGGCACTTTTTTCTTAAGAATGAATATGTCAAAGAAAGAAGGGAAAGGAAAAGGGAATAAACATTTATTTAGTGCTTTTACAAATATTACCTTATTTGATCCTTAAAATAATCCTGCAAGGCCTAAGTGCTATTATCATCCCCATTTTTTCAGCTGAGGAAATAAGGCAGACCAGTTAAGTGATTTGCTCAGAGTCACATATCTAGTAAGTGTTGGGGGATGGATTTGAACGGAGTATTCCTGACTGAGGCCCAGCTCTCTCTCAGATGATGCCTCATCCACAAAAGATAGAATTTGACTACATTCTTTGGTTTGTTTGGTTATTATAGTATTTTTGGAGTCTGGACCTGTGATTTTATGTGTATTGAACATTCTTGGTGTAAAGACACTTTCTGCTGGTAGAGATGTTAGCTCAGTTGTAAGCTGGAGTCTTGAAAGATGCCTTAGGCCTTGATAGATTGAGAAAAATTCTCAAGGCTGGGAGATATCCTAAGCAGGACTGGAGCCTAAGCTTCCTGACTCTAAGTTGCATGTCTCCTGGTTTTTATTTCAGAACAATAGCCATTTCTCATAATTGTTCCATATCTTGCTTTGGGACTGAAGTAAGAAGTTTAGTTCTGAGAGCCAACCAAGAAAATAACCTTAACTGTACTTTATAGGATCAGCTCAACACCTATTTTCCTCTGTGGTTTCCTTTGATCTAGGGACACTACAATGTTTGATGCATCTGCAGGTATTGAGCTTTCTTTTCCATATAAGGAAGCTGAGACCCAGTGGCAGAAAAAAGCTTCACATCCAGGGCTTTTCCTGCGCAATCCTAGGTCTCCACTGTCACTCTATGCAGTCTTTGTAGTCATGTTTTATGACTGCCCAGTCCCTGCTTTTCAAGTAGTTCCCCTTAGAGGAAGAAAGCACTATCTATGTATTAGTTGGATTTTAATGTTAAAGGTCTTTCTTGATCAGTAATAAAATAAAAAACAATTCATTGTCTATATTGTAGGAAGCTAATTGCAAAAGAGCTGAAAATATTTTCTCTTTGAACTTACTCCTTTTGGTGATCTTCCTTTGTAGATTCTTGTTATTTTTATTCAAAACTCACATTGTTCTTTTGAGAGATGTAGCCATAAAAAGTGGGATGGACTATACCCCTGAGGCAATGTCTGGCAATGATGTGATTGATGCATATTTCCCTGGAGTCCAGTCCTTTCAATTTTGTAGCTATTTACAAAGCTATTATATAGATTTGGGTTTGGAGTTTTTGTGGGGGGGTGGGGAAGAATTACTTGTAATATTTTTATGTCATAAGAAATAATAAGTTTATAAATTCACCAATTGAAATATATTTGAAATTTAAGCTTCCAGAAAAATATAAAATACCTTCACAGAACATATCTTAGAGTGAATTTTTGAGGTGAGTTTTAGGGAAAGCATTCATTGTGTCAGAATAAGCTTCAGTTAGGAGAGTACATTCAAAGTAATTGCAGATTCTTATACTGGAACTTAAGGGAAATTTCCCACTGTTCATATTGTGTATAGTGTGTATCAAAAACCAAGGAGCAGCTTTATTTTTATTTTTACCTATTATGGGGGGAAGTATTTGCTAAGAGCCCTTTTATGTATCAACAAAAGAATCTGAGCTTTCTTTGGAACAATCACTAAGAACTGGTATTGTCTACTTGTTTCATTTTCTGCTGATTTTGAGGCAAATAGGGAAATATTATATTTTAAGGACACCAAAATGCTTTCAGAGCATTCAGCTGCTCTTCTCTTTTGAGAGGAGGAAGCAAAAATTCCCCAGGTTATATTAAGATGGAGACGATGAACTCGTTGAATCTTTTTTTTTTTTTTTTTTTCCTTACACCTTTTTTTTTTAAATTATTTTTTTATTTTTTTATTTTTTTATTTTTATTTTATTTTATAATTATAACATTTTTTTTGACAGTACATATGCATGGGTAATTTTTTACAACATTATCCCTTGCACTTCTATTCAGATTTTTTCCCTTCCTCCCCCAACCCCCTCCCCCAGATGGCAAGCAGTCTTATATATGTTAAATATATTACAGTATATTCTAGATACAATATATGTGTGTAGAACCGAATTTTTTGTTGCACAGGAAGAATTGGATTCAGAAGGTAAAAATAACAGTTTACACTCATTTCCCCAGTGTTCCTTTTCTGGATGTAGCTGGTTCTGTCCATCATTAATCAATTGGAATTGGATTAGCTCTTCTCTATGTTGAAGAAATCCACTTCCATCAGCATACATCCTCGTACAGTATCATTGTTGAAGTGTATAATGATCTTCTGGTTCTGCTCGTTTCACTCAGCATCAGTTGATGTAAGTCTCTCCAAGCCTCTCTGTATTTCTCCTGTTGGTCATTTCTTATAGAACCATAATATTCCATAACATTCATATACCATAGTTTACCCAACCATTCTCCAATTGATGGACATCCATTCATCTTCCAGCTTCTAGCCACTATGAAAAGGGCTGCCACAAACATTTTGGCACATACAGGACCCTTTCCCTTCTTTAGTAGTTCCTTGGGGTATAAGCCCAGTATTAGTATGGCTGGGTCAAAGGGTATGCACATTTTGATAACTTTTTGGGCATAATTCCAGATTGCTCTCCAGAATGGTTGGATTCTTTCATAGCTCCACCAACAATGCATCAGTGTCCCAGTTTTCCCACAGCCCCTCCAACATTCATCATTATTTGTTCCTGTCATCTTAGCCAATCTGACAGGTGTGTAATGATACCTCAGAGTTGTCTTAATTTGCATTTCTCTGATCAATAGTGATTTGGAACACTCTTTCATATGAGTGGAAATAGTTTTAATTTCATCATCTGAAAATTGTCTGTTCATATCCTTTGACCATTTATCAATTGGAGAATGGCTTGATTTCTTATAAATTAAAGTCAATTCTCTGTATATTTTGGAGATGAGGCCTTTATCAGAACCTTTAATTGTAAAAATTTTTTCCCAATTTGTTACTTCCCTTCTAATCTTGTTTGCATTAGTTTTGTTTGTGCAGAAACTTTTTAATTTGGTGTAATCAAAATGTTCTATTTTGTGATCAATAATGGTCTCTAGTTCTCCCTTGGACACAAACTCCTTCCTCCTCCACAAGTCTGAGAGGTAAACCATCCCATGTTCCTCCAATTTATTTATGATTTCATTCTTTATGCCTAAATCTTGGACCCATTTTGATCTAATCTTAGTATGTGGTGTTAAATGTGGGTCCATGCCTAGTTTCTGCCATACTAATTTCCAGTTTTCCCAGCAGTTTTTGTCAAATAATGAATTCTTATCCCAAAATTTGGGATCTTTGGGTTTGTCAAAGATTAGATTGCTATTTTTATTCACTATCTTGCCCTGTGAACCTAACCTATGCCACTGACCAACTAGTCTATTTCTTAGCCAATACCAAATGGTTTTGGTGACTGTTGCTTTATAATATAGCTTTAAATCAGGTACACTTAGACCACCTTCCTCTGACTTTTTTTTCATTAGTTCCCTTGCAATTCTCGACCTTTTATTCTTCCATATGAATTTTGTTGTTATTTTTTCTAGGTCATTAAAATAGTTTCTTGGGAGTCTGATTGGTATAGCACTAAATAAATAGATTAGTTTGGGGAGTATTGTCATCTTTATTATATTAGCTCGGCCTATCCAAGAACACTGAATGTCTTTCCAATTATTTAAATCTGACTTTATTTTTGTGGAAAGTGTTTTGTAATTTTGCTCATATAATTCCTGACTCTCCTTTGGTAGATATATTCCCAAATATTTTATACTATCGACTGTTATTTTGAATGGAATTTCTCTTTGTATCTCTTGCTGTTGGATTGTGTTGGTAATGTATAAAAATCCTGAGGATTTATGTGGATTTATTTGAACTCGTTGAATCTTATGATTTAATCACAAATTAAGAGGTTCTTAGCTATTATAAACAATAATTCTGTATATCAGAAAGAATAATGAGACATTATCAATGCACTGATCATATTTAGGAACCTTACAGAATTGCTTGGAGCAAGTAACCCATCTGTAGGTAGAGGTGGTAGCCCACAAGGAAAATTTGTTTTTCCCTGCTATTTTTCTCATGGTCTGGCTTCTATTGACAGAGTGACTAGGGTTAGAGACCAGACTATATTTTAGGCCAGGTCAAAATGTCCCCCCTGAATTTGTCCTAAAAGACTTTCTACATAATTACACCCACACCAGGTGGTTTCCAGTGTCACAAAAAGGATGCTGTTGAATTTAGTCCAGTACTGCAGTGAGAATCACTGGGCAGTAGGGGATGATCTGATTGATTATGGCAATAGTAATTGGAAGGAATGGTGGTAAACATCGTCGTTATAAACGTTAGGTGTCCTCAGGAAATCACCTGATTTTCCAGCACTTGATTTGGGCTGGTGGCTATGAAAGCCATCACCAAGTTTCATAACTTAGATTCTCGTACATTAAATTCTTAGAAAATGGAAGTGTGCCGTTTTTAGTTGCACTTTCCTATTCAAGCCTACAATAAGCATGCATGGCAGTTGGACCCTCTCTCATGTCTGATTACAGTTTTCATATTTATATATTGGTGTCTTTCTGACAGACCAATAATCCCATAAATTCAGCAAGTGAAAACAACATCCAAAAGTGTATGTTGAACCGGTAGCTGCAGGGGGTATGAAAATTATGGTAATTTTTAGCTTCGCTATTGTTAGTCGTGCACATGAGTGTTTCTAAGAGAAATGTATCATGCTTTCAGCTCTGAGCATATTACAAAGCCCACATAATGCAGCCCTGGTACAAATATAGGAAATGGTTGCATTATCAAACACAATATAGTCAGTTAGCCTTTTTGGGCAGAGGAAAGGAATAACCTGATCCCCGAGAAAGCTTCAGCATTTGACCAAATTAAGCCAAGCTTCAAGCATAGTGTATCAGCTTTTCTCGGTAAGACGCAGTCCTCAAAAGGAAACGACAACCCTCCTTTCAGGCTAAAGGTTTGCCAAGCCAACCAAAGTGGTGGTTGGGGGTGTGACCGCTCAGGGTCATAGCCATTCCTCCCCTAGCCCTTTTAAAAACTCCCCTTTTCCCTGTTCTCCTGGAACTTGTACTTAGGTTTCTACCTCTCTCACGTTCTTAGAGGATTAGGTTTATGTGCACTAATCATTTCCCATAATTGAAAATGCTGCTGCAATCTCTGGGTCCTTGTTTCCTCTGCAAAGTGAAGGGCCCTGGCTAGAAGGCTTCTAAGGGCCATTTCAGCTTTAAGTCAATAGACTACCTATAAGTGATGCCAATTGGGATTTAAAACCACAGTCTACTACATTGCCGACCCGCCTGAATGGCCTCCTACCTTCTAATAGGAAGACTAATGCAGCTAGCCAGGAGGGAATAATGAGAGCTCCCATTTCTAGAACACTTTAAGATTTATAAAGTGATTTCCCCACAATATTTCTGAAGGTGGAGTAGGATAAAATTGGACTCTTATCATATGTGGTATGTAACTTGCCAGCCAGAGAATAGGAGAACCAGGGGGCAATTGGAAGCCAGGATCATGAACCCTTTTGTGCAGTACAAACCCAATTTAAAATGTATTCCTAGTACAAGCTGTACTCACTTAATGGAAGAACCAGCAAAAATAAATGGTTTTGCACTTTCAGCGACAGAATCTCTTAAAAGCAGCTTTGTGAAATAAGGAAAGGGTATAGTTTTGCAACTTTGATAGTGTTCATACAAAATGAAATAAATGTAAATGGCCTCGGACAGAAAAGCTGGAAAGTGTTAATATCACCAGTCCTTAAAGGAGTCGATTTTTTAAAAAAAATATATCACTTTAAAAACCCATCACTTAAACATTATTACCTTAATTAAGAGTTGCTAACACTGGAGACTGTTGTTCTTTGGTTCACTAGTAAAAATGAAAATGCATTGTGTCAGAGCACTGGTTAGGTGCATTTCTGCCATTTTCACACTCTGGCCAGCTCTGACTAGATGCCTTCTGATTCTAGTGGACGAGGGTTGCATTTTGGTTTTGTTTAGCTTGTTTGAATAAGCCAAGTATGCTGAAGTAGTCGGGCTTTTTTTTGTGATGATAAGGTTCAAAATGTTTACCTGACAGTTGATGGTTGCTTAATTGTGTGATTGATCCAGCCTTGTTTTGCTCTTAATGATGCATTAGTGAGGGCAGAAAGCCGCTGGGTCAGACCAGACGCACTCACTAGCACTTGCCTAGTTATGAGTCGGGCACTGATGAAACCATTGGGCTTGTCTTGGGCACAGCTTCATGTGGAAAATGTGGGGATTAGCCCAGATTGTCTAAGCTCCCTTCCAGCTCTTGACATCCTGTGATTCCAAAAGGGCTCGGACTTGAGATGATGATTCTCCACCACCTCCACCTCTCACTCTCATACACACCTGCAGGTTAACTTTGGAGTGCGTGGTGAGAAGCTATGGCTTACTCGCTAGTTTCTGCCTCCATATTCACCAAAATGGGAACCAGCTCCTGGGGCTCAGGGCATTTTCACATTACTGTCCTTGTCTGTGTATGGGATAATAGCATTTACAGAGCGTTTACAAATTGCTCACTTTATATCCTGGACACCCACCCTGGGAGGTAGGTGCTATTATAATCTCCATTTAATACAAAAGATGCCTAAGGAAACTGAGTCTGGATTTGAATTGAGACCTTGCTGATTCCAAATTTGGAACTCCATCCTTCCTTGGACCACCTCACTGGCTGCCTATCTGTGTGTTAAGGGACTCCTAGTTTATCTGGCATTGTTTGGATATAAGGTGTTGCACACAAGTAAAATAGAATTGCCCGTTCCAAGATCACAGATTCAGAAAGATCTGACCTAGACCAAGTATCATTTTACAAATGCTCAGAATGGGAAGTGACCATTCCAAGGCCACACCCAATGTGGAGGCAGGATTTGAACCCATACCCTCCTAATCCAAAACCCAAAACCATTATGTTAGTTGTAAACCTCAGAAACATTACACAGGACTAGTACACCACCTCTGGTTCATACACATCCTTTCCCCTAAATCTTGCCATTGTCAGCTTTTCATCGGTTTTACAGAATAGATGGGGTTTTTTTTAACCCAAAAATTATTTCTTGGGGGGGCGGAACTCTTTACATGCATACTGTTTTTTCTAGGTTTCTACTTGGCCCCATCTCATGTTCCAAAATAATAGGAGGAACCACTTCAGGTGTGATTTGTCCACATCTTATATCTGTATCAAATACATGGGCCCAGAGGAAAATAAAACTGATTTTGTAAGCTCCACTAAATAGATGATGTTCCAATAACAGGAGATCTGCCCAAAGATTTGAAAGTGACTTTAAACTGTCTTTATTCTGCTGCCATCCTGTGGCCTGCAAGTACCACTGCATCATCTTATGGTCCAGAGGATGAGGATCAGTATTCTGGTCGGCAAGTCTCTGGGCTACTCTTCCTTCAGACTTCTGGGGGGGAGGGGGGCGTGAGTTAGTGGTATAGCTCAAGTCCACACCGTAACCTGCAGCACATTCCAGGTCTTCAATCTTGGCTTGATTTCTGCTTGATGAATCGTAGGGACAAATAGTACAAGATAAAAAAGCCGATACTAGTGCCAATAATTATGACATAACTAGCGTACAATGGGTGTGAATTCAGATGCAGAGCATCAACTATCTGTGGGCAGAAACAGAAATGTCGCTGGAATTATATTTTTAAAGCAAAACCAACTTTTAAAAAACTTTTTCAAAGGTTAAAATAGCGTATATCATTACTTACAGCCTCTCCTGGTAGTGGGATAGTTAGGTTTCCAACCTGTACTTTGTAAGTGACTCCAATAAATTGAATCTGCATTAATCCTTCATAAGACCATCGGAGAGAGGATACTTTGGAAATCCAACCTGGTACTGAGAATGAAAAGTGTACCATTAGGCTTGAAATATACTTCCCTAGTTATTTTTAAGATCAGAGCAAAATCCCACCAGGAAAGTTGATCAGTAAATACTTTTTGGGTTTTCTCACTGGATTAGATTAGAAATTTTGGTGGTAATGAGAAAGTTGAGCCAAGTAAGAGAAAAATTCCTCAATGCTTGTTCTTTAAAGCAGAACCTATAAAAGTGGCAAATTCATAGGATTTAATCTAGAACTGGAAGGAAATTTTAGGAATCATGAGGAAACTAAGCCGAAAGAAATTGTTATTGCTTGAGATTAAGTAGGCAGTGAATGGCATGAGGATTTGAGTCAGCCCTACAGGTTGTGAGGGATGTCTTTCCACCCATAGAGGTGAAAATCGATCTCTATGTTTGAATTATAATCTAAACCACCATTTTGGAGATACATTAAGAATAACAGGTAGGATTATAATCTAAACCAGTGGTTCTCAAAGTGTGATCCAGAAAATGCTGGGGGGAGATCTCTTTTAATAAGGTAAATATACATAACTCACATAAAAAACTCTTTGGATAGATCCTCAGTAATTTTTAATAATATAATGAAAATGAAAGTTTGAGAATCATTGATCTAAAACTACCACTCTATGGATCAAAGTACAAGGTGACCAGACATCACATCCACCTCTGTTTTGAGTGGGGAGATGATGATTGCTGCCTTACCTGTCCATAAGTTGTCTAAGCTTATTATGAAGCCCCCTGCTAGGTAAAATGAGTTGAACAGAGCATTGACCAAGAAGTAGGACATGTGCAGAGTTGGAAGTGAAGCAGCACACCATAGTGCCATGGTCCGACTGCAGTAGACCACAAGCCAGATCATCAAGAAGCTCAGGATGAAATATTCTGGCTCTGGTCGGAGGTTTGCTAGCCAATAGATTGGAATCCCATAAATGAACACATAAACACAGTGATCTGGAAGCTCTCCTAAAATCTGATAAGAAAAAGAATTGTAAAATAGACTCATTCTTTTTTTTTTTATAATAATAGCTTTTTATTTTCCAAATACATGCAAAGATAGTTTTCAACATTCACTTTTGCAAACCCTCATGTTCCAAATTTTTCTCCCTACCTCTACCCCTCTCCCTAGACAGCAAGCAATCCAATATAGGTTAAACTTGTGCAGTTCTTCTAAACATATTTCCATATTCATCATGCTGCACAAGAAAAATCAGATCAAAAGGGGGAAAAAAAAACAGGAGAAAGAAAAAAAAACCAAGCAAATAACAACAAACAAAAGAGATGAAGATACTATGCTTTGATCCACATTCAGTCTTCATAGCTCTCTCTCTGGATGTTGATAGCTCTTTCCATTACAAGAATAGACTCATTTTTAATATTTTATAATATGAGATTCTGAACCATAAATCAGGTGGCAAAGTTTCCTGTTGGTGACCTATCAGCTTCCTTAATGTGTTACTCTCAAAACCTATAGCTATCCAAATTTTATTCATTTGGACATTTTCTAGCTGATGTATCTTGGATGTCCACACCTTGTACTTATATAAATCCATATACCCAGAGGAAAACAAAACTAATTTTATAAGTTTTCTTTTGCTTGTTTCCTCAACCTATACATATATATATACATACTATATATTATTATCATCCCCAATTGTGGGGATGATAATAATAGCATTTATCTCAGAAAAGGTTTGAAGATCAAATGGGAGAATATTTCTAACAGCATTTATCACAATGTCTGATACACAGTAGGTACTATATAAATATTAATTCTTTTCCCTTTCCCTTTCCTTCCTTCCCATTTGTGATCATTCTCCCTTTCCTTGGAAGGTCTAACCCTCTGATTGGACCTTTATTCTAAGAATTTCTATTTTACGTAAGCACCAGACCACTTGGTTTTAATTACCGCCCCCCCCATTCCTTTCCAACCTCTGTTCCTGACTTCCCAGACTTCTTTCTTCAACTCACCTGCAGAGGTGTGCCCTTCCTCCTTTTTTTCCCACTTCTTTTTTATTGTTTTCCCTTAAGAAAATGTATGCTCTTTAAGGGTAAGACCTGCCTTTTTGCTTGTATTTGTACTCTCAAGACAGCACAGTGCCCAGCATGTAATGAGCAAATGTTGTTTGACTTGATTTATTATTCCCCAGTCTTGCTATTTCTCTCATTTGAACGAAGCTCCTTTCAGAGGGGGAAGGACTGTGTTTTTTTGCTTCCTAATTCTATTCCCTGCAGGTTGTCTTAACGCCTGCTACTCTCTTTCAGGAGAAAACAAGATCCTTGATACCAAATGCTGTTTCATTTCTTTCTTTGTATCCCTAGTACTTAGCACAGTCCCTTACTAAGGGTAGATCCTTGGATGCTTGTTAGATTTAATTAAATTGTGAGAGACACTACTTCTCCATTGTGCAATAAATTACAGCATATTCCTTTGCTATTTGATTCCACATATTTTTCTCCTAGGTTTAGAAAAAAATTGCATCAATAAAATTTTTATATAAACTAATAGTGAGGCAGGTAAATGATTGAACCTGGAATCAAGACAACATATCTTCCTGAGTTCAAATCTGTCCTTTACTAGCTGGGCAAATCACTTATCCTCATTTGCCTCAGTTTTCCCACCTGCAAAATGAACTAGAGAAGGAAATAGTAAGCCAGTGTCTTTGACAAGAAAACTCAAAATGGGGTCATGAAGAATCAGACACGATTGAAAAACACAGCAACAATACAATAGCAATTCAGACAGTAGCTTGGCCTATGTAATGCAGGCAGACACACTGATTTAGACCAGAAAAAGTCTTACCTTAGCAAAGAAATATGGACCAACAGAATACATCCCATCTTCAAGTTCATAATAAAGCATTGCCCTTTCAGAGTGACCTAAAGGAAGAAGAAAAATGAAGTTAATAGAATGAAGTTATTCAGAATTATTAATATTTATTGCTGCCTCTGGAAGTTCTATTTTTAATATATTTATTTTATTATATATATTTAAATATAATTAAAATAGAACCATTTCTTTTTTGGATATTTTTTTCAGTCCTTTTGGTTTTTACATTAATGCAATTTATAGATATATCCCCCCAACACATTCCCCATTGAATCTTCCTTTGTTACAAACAACAAGACAGTGAACTCGTGTGTTACAGTTGCATGTTCTTCCATAACTTAAATGTTATTTATACGTAATTTATATCTCCTCCCATGGTTGCCCTGGTAGAAGGCAGAATGAAATGTTCCATTTTTATCTCTCCCTAGAAGAGTGCCTGGACATGAAAGGTCCATAGGGCATGCTTACTTCCCCATATCTATGCAGAGAGAAAGGAGGCACATTTATTTCAGGATTGGTTCTCTTAGAATAAAGATTAGTTATTAATACTACTTAAAGTTTGGTCTGTTTTTAGTTTTGATTTATAATTGTAAGCATCATGTATGTGGTTTTCATAGTTCTATTTATTTTACTCTACTTCCTTAATTTTCTTATAACTTCCTTGGGATATGTGCCCTACAGTAAGGTTACTGGGTCAAAGATTATGAAACATTCAGTCACTTTTTAAATATATAATAGTTCCAAATACTGGGATTAATTTAGAAATCTGTTAACAATATATTAATGTGCCCATCATTTCATTATTCTTTACTCTTGGCTATTTGTATTTTTATCATGCTGTTATTTGTGTTTTCTATCATCATATTTATATTCATTTGTGGTGACATCTCAATTATTTTAATTTCCATTTCTCCTATTAATGATAGTATTTTAAATAATTCTTGATGATTTAAAATTCTCATTTCAAAAATATCATATAGTATAATTGCTTAATTTTCTCCCCCTTTCCCAAGAGAAGATCCCTCTCCTTCCAAACTTTCCCATTTTGGTCAGACACAATCATTCTTCCATTCTTCCAGTTCTATGAGTTCAGTATTATTCATGGCTCCTTATTCTGCCTTCTCTTACATAGCCACTTAGTTGCCAATTATGATTGATTCTGCCTCCCCTTTCTGTCCCCTTTTCCCTACTAACACTGCTACCATTCTAATCCAGGTCCAAATTATTACGGTGGACTCAAGCCTTACACCATTCCAATCCGTTCGCTGCACAGCTAGCTGCCGAAGTGATTTTTTGTAAGTGCAGATCTGAAGATATCACTCCCCTGCTCATTCTAGTGGTTCCCGATTACTTCTAGGATAATATTAACATTTCTGTTTGACTTTTCAAGTCCTTCATAACTGTGATATATAAATGTGAGTGTCCCAATCAACTTTTCCAATTATCCATTATTCTTCTCATATTCTCTGTTCTAATCAAACTGGACTTCTCTCTGTCCCTCATACTTGACATTCAATTTACCAGCTCTATATGTTTGCATTAGCTATTTCCCATTCTTGGAATACACTCCCTCATCTCTTTGGTCTCATAGACACTCCATTTTCCTGCCAGACAGCTCAAGAAGACAGATTTTCTGATTCCCCCAAATGCTGATTGCTTCCCTAAATTATATTTAATTGTCTTGCATTTATTTTCCATTTATTCTGCATGTGTTCATTCTGCATATATATATATACACACACACACACACACACACACACACACACACACACATCAATGGGGAGGATCACATTCTCTTCTGTGTTCTACATTCTAAAGGGAAGATAATATATGCCTGGATATATATTCAGATACCTACATTTTATATGGAAGAGAACATCTATATAATGTATATTGCATATATATAGTGTGCATACATCATAAGTGATAAATTATGTCTCTATTAATATTTGCAATGCATACGTACGTGTGTTCTGCTTTACACATTTCCTTATTCAGATTCATTCAAGAATCCAGGTTTCTTGACATTCTGCTTTACTATCACGTGTATCTGGCTAATAGTTATCTTGGTGGCCTTGAGCCAAATTGTGTTTATTTGATTATGGAATGTAGAGCTGGCTACAGAAAAGGGCTAGTCTAACCAAACTAGCCAGCTTCCTGCTCCCTGAAGACCATAATTCCCATCTCAGAGGTTCTGCCCAATCACTTCAGGCTTTGTCCTACCCCTCTGTGTTTAAGCCTGCCTCAGTTTAACTCTTAAAATTTATAGCTTCTTTCCTTGTCCAGCTCCCCTGCCTCTTCATCCAAAGCCTTTCCTTGCCCCCATCTGTTATTCCCTTCTCCCTTCTAGGTGATCAATCTTAACCCTTTGCAAAAGTTGTATCTCCCAAGTAAAATGCAAGGTTCTTTAAGAAACTAGAAATTATTTCTCTTTGGTCTGTGCAAGCCCTATCACTCAGCAAAGTGTACCCTGGTGGGTACATGTGTTATATATAATGGATGGTGGATTTGATCTGGACACTTATCTCTTGTGGAATGACCAAGAGAGACTTTTGACCTCTGTCAAATGTTCAGTCCAATTAGTGGAAAACCTAAATTACAATCTTCAAAAAAAAAATGCAACTTATTTATGTTTTGAGTATGCCCCTAATTTGGGACACAAAATAATGACTTTTCTATTTACTTTTAAAGGCCTTCCTAACTTACCCCCAACTCACCTTTCCAATTATTAAATATTACCCACTAAAACTCCCAAATCTCAGTAGAATGTAAGCTCCATGTTATTAGGGACTAGTTTTTGTTTTTTTTTTCATTTTTGAACACAATGCATTGCATATAGTAGCTGTTTCAGAATTAAATTAAAAGCCTGCTTCAAGAAGTTATTGTAAGTTAATTATTGCTCTTGTAAGCACTATTAAATAACTTGGCCAACCTTTTCTTTCTTTATATGTCCAAGAAAGGTATACCTTTAAAAAGACACCCCAAGTTGTCATAAATACTGAACCCAGTAAATTCCAAATGAATAAAAATTTCCCTTTGGTTATTTTCAGGATGATCATAACCAACAAGACACTTACATTTTGCAATAACATGCAGAATCACTGGGAAGGGAACCAGAGCCCCAATCATGAATAGGAGAGCAGCTGTGTCCATGAAGGAGCGCTGAATTTCTCCATGGCCATAATATAGAAATCCAATTATCATGGACATCAAAAGGGCCTCTAACCAATTGATCAACAACGACGGCAGGTCCCTGAAGTCATTGGAAATCTGTCGACTTAAAAAACATAACATCAGATTAGCAGCAGAAAGGATAATGGCCTTTCCTCCAATGACTTGGCTGACATGGGCCGATCAGGAGTTGTTTTGTATTATAGTTATTTGTCTATTTTAAATCAACAAATATTTATTAGGCGATGCACATTTCTAGGCACTTTGGATATAAAGGCAAAAATCATCAAGGCCCTCAGTGAGCTGCCATTCTGATGGGAAGAATGCAATATGTATCATTGCTCCTTCTAGACTGTAAGCTTCAAGAGGGCAGGTATTATGTCTAATTATTATCTAAGATTAATACCTTTCCCATTGCTGAGTATAGATCTCTGCACAGAGCAGTCACCTAATGAATATTCATTGACTTATCTACCAGTAGAACTTAGCTCTGGGCACAGTGTTGGGCACATAGATGTGCTTCCAAATACTTATTAGCTGATCGATACATCCTCAAAATACTTAAGTGTAGTTTCCCTCTAATTACCGCAGTAGAATGGTGAATTGTTGTACCATCCCTGGTAGCTGGAGGTCAGAAGATGATGGTAAGTTAATGATCTCGGTAGTGAGAGGAGGCCTGTGAGAAAGCAGAGAAGAGGTCTGGGGTCTGTGATTTGGGCAGCTGCCTCCAAGAAGCAACTCAGCTGCTCTTCTCTGCCAGAAGCAGGTCTTACCTTGGCTCCACCGAGAGCTCCCCTTCAGAAGCTCTCCACAGGAAGTCATCAAAGTCTTGGACTTTCTCCAGAAACAAGGCAGCGAGGGACTTGACCTTCTCCCTGGTGGCCATTTCTCTTTGTCTGTCCTGTCTGTCGATGCTGGTCAAATCAACTGTAAGACATGTGGTTATCATGGTCTACAGATTAGAGTTACCAGGTATCAAGTCTGTCCCCCGTCCCCCACACATACATATACACATACACTTAAAATAGACTCTGACACAGCCCCTGGATTCTCAATTACTAGCTACGTGACCCTGGCAAGTCACTTAAGCCCAACAGCCTCACAATAAATTAATTAACTAAATGGACCTTAAAATGATCTTGTTGTATAGTCATATATAACATATATAACATCCCCTGTATAGATAAGGAAGCGAAAAACCACTAATGTATGATGGAAAGGCAACTGGGCATTGTCTAATTTACATTTTTCTGACTTCAAGTCATGAGCTCTGTTCCTCGGGCCTAATAATAACATTGCCTTTTTTCCAAGAGTTGTGAGAAATATATTTTTAAATCTTGAAACACTTTATCTGATATTTATATAACACTTTATGTTTTTATTTTTTTGTTTTGGAGGGCTTTGGGGAGGCAATTTGGGTAAAGTGACTTGACCAGGGTCACCCAGCTTGTAAGTGTCTGAGGCCAGTCCTTGTAACTCCAGTGCTGGTGCTTTGTCCACTGTACCACTTAGCTATCCCTTATTTATTTCTTTAAAGTGTATAAAATGCCTTATATCATCTCACTTTACAATCCTGTAGGTGCTATTGTTATTCCCATTTTTTTTTTTGATAGAGAAACTGAGATTAAGAGACTTGCTTAGATTAAACAGCTAAAGTCAGAGGCAAGATTTGAATCCATGACCTCCTGACTCAAGGTTTATTAAGGTACATTGCTTTTATCATCATTAATAATAAATCATTTTAAAGATGGGAAAACTGATGTATGAAGAGGTTGATTTATTCAAAATAATGATTTTGTCAAAATTCAAAGCAACTTTGAATAGAACCTAGATGTCTCATTACCTTCTTGATACATAATATTAATGTTATTATATAATAGCTTCTACACAAATATATATTACATATACTTTATATTCTATATAAACAGATGCTATTATAGAATATATTAATATTATATATTAATTAATAAAACAACAATAAATAGCTTTTATGTAGTATCAGTTGACTTAACAACCCTGTGAGGAAGGTGCTATTATTTTTCCCATTTTACAGATGAAAAAACTGAGTTTGAAAAACGTGAGATGATTTGACAAATGATAAGTGACAAAACTAGTGATGGTCTGGGATAGGATTTGAACTCAGGTCTATCTGACACCAAGGTTAGCACTCTATATCACATATCACCTAGCTGCCAAACTATTCTTCTCTCCCAGATTTCCTTTTGTTGTAGAACCCAACTCAGCACCCTTTCCTCCCCAAATCTCTGCTCCTACCTGTGCTCATCAGCTAACTCCTGGGAGCTCTATGATAGAGATATACTCATTCCTTGAATTCAAGAACATCAACATTCACTGACATCAATAGACATTGATTAAAAAAAGACAAAGATATTGGGATAAATTGCTGAATATTTATTTGGGATATTGGGATATCCCAATATTGGGATAAATATGCTGAATTTTAAGATAAAAATATAGAGAATGAAATGATTCCTAATAGGAAACAGCTTTCATTCTAATAAGGAAGATATAGAGTGATAGATATAGATATAGATACATCTATATTTATATATATGCATAACTCTATAAAGCACAAGGAAAATTAACACAAATGCATGCAAAGTATTTAAATAAAAGGTAATGAGGGAAGAAGGGCACTAGGCTCACATTGAATATGATGCTCAAGCTGCATTTTAAAGGAAGAGAGGAACTCCAAGGAAAGAAGGGAAGGAAGCTGAATTCAAAACCCATAGCATGGTCAAGGCAGATGTTAGGAGACAATGTGAGAGAAGTGCAATTTGGCTGGGCCAAACAATGCAGGAAGGGGAATAAAGCTTATTGAGGTTGGAAAGATAGTTTGGGGTCAGATTATGAAGGGTTTTTAAAAGCTAAACAGATGAGTTTCTCTTTAATGCTGGATGTACTGGGATGCTGCTGGTATTGATTGAATAGGGAAGTTTTATGGTCAGATCTGCCTTTGTGAAAAATTGCTTTATATATATGATGGACTGGGGTGGAGTGATGTGAAGTAGGGAGAACGATGTGGTGGCTGTTAAAAGAGCCTAAGTGGAGCAGCTAGGTGGTGCAGTGGATAGAGTACCAGCCCTGAAGTCAGGAGAACCTGAGTTCAAATCTAGCCTCAGACAGTTAATACTTCCTAGCCGTGTGACCCTGGGCAAGTCACTTAACCCCAATTGCCTCAGGAAAAAAAAAAAAAAGAAGAACCTAGGTGATGAGGGACTGTGCTAAGGTGATTCTTGTGTGAGGAAATGGGGCAGAAAGGAAAAATGTGATGGGGAGAATGACCACATTTGACACCTGGTTGAATATGTGGGGAGTTAGAGTGAGGAGTCCAGAAAAAATTGCTCTTCACCAGAGATTAAGGTCTTTTGGTTCCTATAGATCCCATACCAGATATACATTAAGCCCTATTTCTCTTATCACACGTTCTTGCTAAACTTCTATCTTCTCTTAGGGTGTCTTTTTCTAAAATAGGACAAGTGCTAAAGATTACAGTCCCTTCCACCCCAGAACAAGTCATCCACAGAGTATGGGGTCTCTGTCCTGACTGCTCCCTATGTGCTTTCCTGTTGACAGGGGTTATGATTTCTCCAGTAATAAAGCATCCAGGGTGACACATAAGTGATTGGGACCTGCTGTGAGGTTCTTTCTCCATGGCAGAAAGTCTTAACCTTTCTTGTGTTATGGACCTCCATGGTGACACTCTGATGATCCTGTGGGTCCCTTTTTAAAATCATGGGTGTTTTTTTAAAATAATAATAGCTTGCAAAGATAGTTTTCAACATTCTTCTTTTCAAAACCTTGTGTTCCAAATTTTTCTTCCTTCCTTTCTCCCCCCTGCCCTAGACTGCAAATAATCCAATATAGGTTAAACATGTATAATTCCAAAATATTTTTTCTAAAGACACAAAATAAAATGCATAGAATAAATCATAAAGGAAATAATTATATTCAAATAGAAATAGCAAATTATTAAAAATGGCAAGTTCATGGGCCACAGGTTTAAAAGCCCTGATGGAGGGAAATGAGATGCAATTCTACACATGGATCCTTCCTTGAAACGTCACTTTGCTCCAATACTTTAAATCTCTTATGTTGTCACTGCTTGTGAAATATCATCTAAACCGTAGCACTGATTGAGTTTTCCACTTGGCCAACAGAAGATCAAAAACCACACAAGGTTCTTTGGAAAGAACATCATCTGATATGCAAATAGTTATTGGGCACATAATTTGTCATTATAATAGCTAGCATTTACATAGTACTATGTGCCAGGCACAGTGCTAAATATTTGACAATTGTTACTTGACTGGATCCTCACAACAACCTTGGGAAGTAGATGCTATTAATATCCTCATTTTAGAGAGGAGAAAACTGAGACCAAAAAGTTAAGTGACTTGTCCAGAATCTCATAGTTCTAAAGTGTCTGGAGCCATATTTGAACTCAGCTCTTCCTAATGCCAGGCCCAGTGCACTGTCCACTGATCCACAACTTTATAAATGTGCCCCAGCAGTTAGCATTTGCTCCCCATTGAGCCTTTCCCAAAAAGCTCATGACTCCATGATCTGAGTTAGAATCCATGAGAATCCTGCTATTTCTAAGTGTCAAACCCAAGTCAGTTGTCTTAGAGTTGCTCAGTTACTCCAAAATCTGGGCAAGCTACATGATGGCAAAGCCCTCCCATAACGTCTTAAAGCTTTGGCAAAGACTTCACAGATTGTCCCAGGCCATGGAGGTAGAGTTACTTGGGTCATAAGGAAGTAAGAGCCAACCCACAATAGTGGGAAATAGCCCCAGGCCAGAAGTTCAGTGGATATGGGTCCTTATCTCTACCCAGCTACTGGTCAGCTTTGTGAGCTCAGTTTTTGAGCCTCAGTTTCCACATTTGCAAAACTGGAAGGAGGGGAATTCGGACTGAATAATCTGTCAGGCCTTTCCTCTCAATATGTGACCCTGGGTCAGAGTGAGTCCCAACTCAGGAATACCTTCTTCAGAATCCAATTCAACTAGCGTTCATTAGGTGGAATCGCAATTTACCTCATCTGTTCACACTACCAATCAATAAACATTTCTTAAGTGCCTACTCTGTGCTCTGGAGAGGCAAAAAATAATCCCTGTCTTCAAGAAGCTAATAGTCTAATGGGGGAAATAAAAAGAAAAATAAGAAAGAACTAATAGAGAAGTAAATAACAGAGGGAAGGCACCAGAATTAATGTTTATCAATGATCCTCCCCAACTGTTGAAACCAAAATCAAGCAAAAGAGTCCATGGACAGGGGACCCAACTAGTGGAGGCTTGACCAGCAGCCCTACTCTCATATGTCCTGCCAAACTCATTCTGAAATTTATTTTTTTAAAATGAATTTTTCATTATTTTCTTCTGCTTTTGATTAACTTTCCCCCATTGCTTTCTCTCCTTCCAATCTCTCCTTTACCCCTTAAAAACCTATTGCCTTCTATTTTTTACTTTGCATAAACAGGGATAATGCTATAAAATGATTCCTCAGAGCAGCCACAGCCTGTCTGGGTCCTAATTCACTCATGATGGCAGA
Source organism: Sminthopsis crassicaudata (assembly GCF_048593235.1). Classification (NCBI taxonomy): domain Eukaryota; kingdom Metazoa; phylum Chordata; class Mammalia; order Dasyuromorphia; family Dasyuridae; genus Sminthopsis; species Sminthopsis crassicaudata. Next base: position 85,914,501 of record NC_133618.1, on the reverse strand, counting down.
CCTGTTTTTGCTTTGGATAGGAATGGTGGGTTTCCTTGGAGGTCGGGGTCACTCCAACATCCTCTGAGTGTGTTGAACCTCAAATTCTTCTGCGTGGCTTATTGGTACAGCAGCTTCACAGTCTTCTGTCATCTCCACAAGAGAGGCGGTTTGTCCTCTGGGACTATTTCTACATCCCACTAGTCTCTACTTGCTCTTCTCTAAGTATCACACTCCTATCTTCAGAAATTGTTCAGACAGATTCTTAATGCTAATGGGCTTTCCTCCTGAGGCTTAACCTACAGCCAAGATTCTATTAGAATGCCCCTGCCTCAGTCCCCCTCTGTGAGGCTCCAGATTTCTGGCTCTGCCTACAATATCAAAGGACAATTGTGAGAGTCCATGGTTCACCATCTCTCATCTCAACCCTAATAGAAAAGTTGTCTGTTGGGAGGAATTCAGAAACCTAAGAAAAATTGGAGTTTGGGAAGAGAGAAAGATTATGGTCTACAAGTTCCTAAGCAGCCCCATAACTGGGCTTTTACATCCCCCATTCCCACCCTAGACAAGCAAGGCTTGTGTATCTGAATGACCAATGGCCCTAAAAACCTAATCTCTTTTCTAAGAGAACTTCTACAGCTAGAGAAGCATCTCTTCCACACAATAGCTCCTTGTCCTGTCCCTCCAGGACACAAGCTCTTCACAATCCAGATCTTTCCTTCCTTTCTCTATTTTCTTACAATTCATTGTCTTCTGTCCATTCTACAATCCAGTCATACTGTCCTATTTCTTTCATAAGGAAGATACTCTATTCCCTGATTGTGCCTTCATATTTGCCATCTCTTGTGCCTGAAATATTTCCCGCCTCACCTTTATTTCTATCTTTCCTTGTTTTCTTCAAGACTTACCCCAAATCCCACCTTCTGCAAATGGCCTTTTCCATCCACCTCCGACTACTAACCTCCCCTCAGAGGTTGTCTCCCAGTTCTATAGTATATACCTTAATTATGGCTACTTAGTTTCATGTTTGTCTTCTCTGTTAGAATGTAAGCTGCTTGAGGACAGGACTATTCTTGTCTTTTTTCTATATCTATATTCCATATAATATAATGCCTGATACATAGTAAACACTTAACATAATGCTTCTTGACTGTTTCTCTACAGGCAGAGTTTGGCCAAAGTCCTGGACCTCAGATCTTCACTGTCCCTCTACCCAGACACAACATCTCTCCAAGAGACCCCATTTCTGCCTCTTCTTTATCCTGAGACCTACCCATAAGGAACTGCTTCTTCCTCTCTTCCGAAGAACATCACTTCAGGTACATCAAATAATATACCCCACCTCCAATTAAAGCTCTGATTAATAGCCTATTATGAGACATTTTTTAAAACCTTCCTGCAACTTCAGCCTTCACTTCCCACAGTAACAACATCCAAGAGAATTTAAATCTTTCATGTCTCAAGAGTATCTCTTCTCAAGTTTTAAGATTCCTACTTCCAACCCCTCCCAGCTTTAGAATCTGGAATTTAGTAAGCAAATCCATGTTCAGCAATATGTCACGGTTATTGTGTAGCCTTCAAAATTTTTCTCAGGTTTCATGGTGTAGCAAAAAGAATGTTGGCTTTGTAGACATGTAGATATGGATCCAAATTCATGTGACCCAAAGGAAAACGATTTAAGATTTCTAAATATCAATTTTCTCATCTGTAAAATGGGACATTATTTATAGCACCTGTCTCTATGGAGGGCTATAAGCAAGGTGCTTCAACTGTGTAATATGCATGAATAGGTCAGTTGATGTTTTCTTCACTGTTAGGATGACCTGGATGACCATCCAGGATGGCTTTTGTTGACTCACCATAGAAATCTGCAGGATTGCTATACCTTGGACAGGGGTAGCCAATTTCTGTGAAATACTTGACCATGTCCCGGGCTGTTCCTGAGTAGATGGTGGTCCCAGAAGTCATCAAGAGGACCAAATCAAACAACTTGAAGATATCCGAGCGAGGCTGATGAAGCGATATCAGCACTAATCTGTTGCCTTTTGCCAGCCGGGATAAAGTTTTCACAAGGTTATGGGATGTGAAGCTGTCCAAGCCTGATGTAGGCTCATCCAATATTAAGATTCCTGCCAAATAAAAAGAACACAATGACTCCACTAATACCAGTGATTTAAGCATGACTAAATAAGATAAAATTCTTGGATAAAGCATGTTTTTGCAACTATTCCTGGGTCCTTAATGAACCATGGGTTCAGAGATCTAGAAATATTTTCCTTGAAATGAGAAAAACCTTCCTAACTGCATACCTTTATCCTACCCATCTTCATTTTAACTTCTTAAAACCTTCCCAGTCTTTCAAATATCTTTTCCTCTATGAAGCCCTCCTTGCTTCATCCCAACTTGAAAAGATCTCTCCATCTTATGAACTCCCATTATAGCTTATTTATTCACCCATGTATTTTTATATTATAGATATTTTTGTACCCTGTAAGCCCCTTAAGGCCAGAAAATTTGTCTTACCTATTTTGTATCTCTCCCTTATAACTGTGCCTCGCTTAAAAAATTAAAATTAAAATAAAGTAGAATGAATGTAGAAAAAAAAGATTAGGAAGGCAGAAAAAAGCATATAACAAGGTGATTTTTAAAATCCTTAGGCTAGGCAGGATCTTAGAAATGAATGGTCCCCAGCCAAAAATTCTTCCCCTTCCTTCCTATCCTATATAAATCAGAGCAAATCACAATTCTATCAGGCATGGCACAGTGCTAGGCACACAATAAAAATCTGACCAATCCATTCCAGTCTCCTGCTATGAAGCAAGATTATTACTAAACTATTTTAAAGATAAGTGTACCCTACATTTGGTGATCTCTATAAATAGACCTTTCTCTATACCACTCCCACACCATCCCTCGTATACTCACTGTGTAAGAAAATTAACAGTATATTTCTGCAGGGAGACAGTGTGGGTTTGCACTGGCCTTGATACAGCTCACAAATTGATTCCTTCCTTGGTTGGTGACAGATATACATAACCAAGACAGGAGTGTGGACTTAGAAAGTATCCTCTCTCCTCTTAGCTTTTGTTTCTACTTAGCTTCATCTTACAGCCAAAGAGGATCTGGGGAGTCAAGTGGGTTTAATTGTTCTTACTGCCAGGCAGCTTTTGTTGAAAATTTCAGGAAGGTCTTCAAAATGGGTTTCAGTACACAGGATGCCCCACAAATAGGAGTTAAAAAGGAATTTCTAAATCTAAGGAAGTTGGTTATGTAAAACAAGCACCAGACATTGGCAGTCAAAAACATAAGACCTAATTTTAGCCTGAAGTTCTTTGGTTGATTTTGTTTGTTTGTTTGTTTGTTTTGCTACCCTTATGGCTTGGCTCATAGTCTTGGCAATGGACTAAAAACCTCTTAGGCAGTCTTTGTCAGGCAGAGGCTTTCCAGTCAGTACATTTTAGATGATGGGAACAGAGTGCCATTTGGTAGCCCCAAAGAGCTGAAAGCCCAGAAGGGTGTAACAAATGCAGTTCAGCAATAAGACAACTCAGAGGACAAGATAATCTCCAGCAAAGAGATGATATAATTAGGAAAAGTGACATACACAGTAAAAAGCAGAAAAGTGATGCTAAAGAGAGAATAGCAAGATTGTGTTATATAAGAATAATAGATAATTCTACAGTATCACAGGTATGAGATATCCTGGCTCTAAATGTGCTTTGATCATGTGTATTGTGGGACCCACATGAAATAATGGATATAAAACACTTTGGAAATCAAGCACTCTATAAATGTCAAGCATCATCATCATTGTTATTATTATTCAACACTTTGCAAACCTTAAAGCACTATATATATTCCAGATATTCGTGTTAGCTTACAGTCACCTCAGGCCAGGTGATGATGATGACTTCACTCCTTGAATTTTCTGCTACTTTCCTGCTCAGCTCAAACAATATTTATAGAGCAATACAAGAGTATGCTTATAAATGTTTAACGAGAACCCTCGGGGGCGGGGGGGGGGGGAGTGAATGTAAGTACCCACCCATTTTAAAGTTCAGTTCCTAAGCCCTGATTTGGAATGATTGCTAGGTTTTCTTCTTTTCTCCCTCCTTTCTTTCCTCCCTCCCTCCCTCCCTCCCTCCCTCCCTCCGTCCCTCCTTCCCTCCCTCTCTCTCCTCTCTCTCTCTCTCTCTCTCTCTCTCTCATCTCTCTCTCTCTCTCTCTTCTCTCTCTCTCTCTCTCTCTCTCTCTCTCTCTCTCTCTCTCTCTCTTCTTTCTTTCTTTCTTTTCTTTTCTTTTCACTTAATGGTAAAGATAGCTCTCAACATCTAGCTGTATAATATTTT